>NC_068366.1:571839-871839 GCF_020536995.1 Dreissena polymorpha
GCCTTGTTCCATAGTCGTTTATTTGTTCTACATGGTTGATTCCTTTAATATGCCATTCTTATAGAAAAATAAACCGTTTGAATGTTTTATAAATGAATTATTCCAAATAATTTCTTTTCGGATTTGTGTGATGTTATTTTGTGCATTTACCTTATTCCAGACCTTAAATATGTCCTTTAAAAACACTGAACGAATGTTAAGTGTGTTTATATCGTCAGGTTTGATGCGATTCTTTATGAAACAATTACCATAAGTTTTTAGAAAAATACTGTATAATTTGGTTATTTTTGATTCAGGTTGATGTATAAATCGTTTAATCCAAGTAGCTTTGAGACCATCCACAAAGCTATCTATATCAATCATTTTCAAACCGCCATTTTCATATTCCTGTATAATTTGGTCACGTTTTATCCTGTCGGGTTTATCATTCCACAAAAATGTGAAAATATTTGTTTTTATGGTTTTCATTTTATTTTCGTCTGGTCTTTCTAAAACTGTAAATGGGTATATTAATATTGGTAATGCAAAAGTTTTGATTACTGTGATTTTTCCTATCAGTGAAAGATTCCATTTTCTCCATTTAAATAAACATTTTTCAAATTCTTGAATTTTATTACATATATTGTGTTCAGCCGTTAAATTAGTATTATTGTATATTGTTATTCCAAGTGTGGTTGCGCTTTCACAGTTCAAATCAAATTTTTATGTGGACAAAATTTTTCATTTCTGTTTATAAGTGCACCTAATTTCATTACAGAGCATTTACTGTTATTTAATTTTAAACCGGATATAGTGGAGAATTTGTCAAGGGTAATAATTAAAAATTCAAATGACCTTCGACTGCCGTCAAGAAAAAAAAACAGGCATCATCTGCGAATAATGTTTGTTTGAGTTCGATGTTGCCTATGTGAATTCCTTTTATATTTGTATTATGTCGTATATAGTTAGCTAGTAATTCAATGCATATGATAAAAAGATATGGTGAGAGGGAAAAACCTTGCCGTACTCCCTTTTTGATGTCGAAGAATTCAGAAAAATATCAATTTTTAATTACACAAGATTTTGCATTATTATAAAACAGTTTCACCCTCTGTATTAAAGACTGGCTAAAGCCCATGCTATCTAAACATTTGTACATAAAATTATGATCTAAGCTATCAAAAGCTTTCTGAAAATCGGAGAAAAATATCAATCCTGTTTCATTTAAATCGTTCACTTTATCAATTACTTCATTCAAAATTCTTATGTTTTCTCCAATATATCTCCCTTTTATGAATCCTGTTTGATCTGAGTTAATAAGTGTTTGAAGAAAAGGTTTAATTCTATTAGCTATAGATTTACTTGCAATTTTATAGTCAACGTTTCACAAAGAGACTGGTCGCCAATTATTGATAGATAGAATATCTTAATCTTTTTTTTGGCAAAAGTGAAATAAGCCCTTGTGTTTGTAGTTCAGTTAAATGTCCGGTATCAAAAGAATAATTTTTCGAGCTGATTAAGTATTTTTTTTATGTCCAAAAGAGTTTATTCTGTTGTTAGTCCATCTGAGCCAGGGCTTTTGTTATTTTTCATGTCTTTTAGTGCCTGGAAGCATTCGTTTTCGGATAAAAAAAATGGTCGGGGTATTGTTCTCTATCTTCGTTTGATAATTTCGTAAGATCTTGAAAGAATGGGTCACTGTTTTCTTGATCCAGAGTTACGTCTATTTTATAGAGTGAGGCGAAATATTGCATAACGTGTTCCAAACTTTTTGCATGATCATGTTCTATTTCACGATTAATTTTAAGCTGTTTAAGTACTTTTTGTTCCGATCTTTTAGATTCTAAATTGGAGAAATATTTAGTATTTTTCTCGGCTCCCTCAATCCACTCTGCTTTTGCCCTTATTAGAATGCCTTTAATTTTCTCTTCATTTAAAGCATTAAAATGATCTTTTTCTGTTTGATATGTTTGTTGTAATATTACGTCATTAGGGTTATTTTTTAATTTTTCTTCAATATCATGTAATTTTGCTTCTATTTCTGATTCTTTTTTAAACTTAGTTTCTTTTTATATGTTGAGTATTTTATGCTCTCATCCCTAATCCTACCCTTAATTAATTCCCATAAAATATTAGGATTCGTTTCTTTATTAAAATCAACTACCTCTTTTATTGCATTTTTAATTGAAGTTTTATAATCTTGATCAAATAGAAGTGAGCTATTTAGCTTAAAATAACCTGGGCCTCGTGTTAGCGTATCAAAAAGGATGCTGAGTAAAACAATTGAGTGATCCGATTTGAAGCCAGGATTGATAGTGCATTTTTTCGCATTACTAACCAGTGAAGATGCTAACAGAAAATAATCGATTCTGCAAAATATTGGCGGGTCTGAATTCGAATGCCATGTATATTCCTTTGCATTTGGGTTAAAATTTCTGTAAATATCCACTAAATCGTGTATTTCCTTTATATCATTAATTTTATCAGAACACTTTTTATTGGTGTCATTTCTACCATTTAATTTGTCTTTTATAAAATTTTGCACGGCATTGAAGTCACCACCAACTATCGGCAAGAATTCATCTGGGTCAGCAATAGTATTTTCAAGTGTATTAAAAAACTTGATGTCATCATTATTTGGTGCATAAATGTTTATTATAGCTATTTGGTTATTGTTGACCAATAGTTTTAACACCTGAAGTCTTCCTACTATAATTTCATTATGTTCTATAAATTGTATTTCGCTTTTTCTATTAATCAAAATTCCTAATCCTAAACTGTTGGTACTTTGGCCACTTAAAAACGTATCTCCTGCCCAATCTTTGCCCCAGGCCGAATTATCGAGTTTGTTATCATAATGAATTTCTTGCAGCAGTGCTCTGTCAATTGATTTTGATTTTATATAAGTTATAACTTGTGTACGTTTATTTTTACAATTAAGACCCTTGACATTAAAGGTGCAAATATTTAGACTCGTCATGTTTTCCAGTAAAATAATTGAACTATGTTCTCATTATATTTATCATTGTGTTCGCGATACAATATACCGATTTTTAGTTTTAAATATGCTTTCTTACATGAAGTAAATGAATTATATGTAGACCAGTATGCATTTTTGTAAGAATTGTAAATAATAAATTGTTGCATTTTGTATGTAGAAAAAAAAGGTGAAGTGTCAAGGTTATTTGATATGCACTTACATCCGCAATTTAACGTTAACAGAAATTCATATAAGACAAATTATTTACATAGGTTTTGACAAAACGCACGTGTTTACATTCGTTATAAATAAAGGAAAATATAACTTAATATAAAACTTTTAGAGGGCTTAGAAACAAAGTTCTCCAACAACAAAAATTCATTATTGTAAAAACAAAAATTTTCAATTGTTGATAGATAGACCGCTAAAAAAACAATTTGTAATATGTGTAAATAGTGTTGTTGTATTGCATTTCTGAAGCATTAAAAAAGAAACGTCGTCTCTTACTACAGTAACATACAATATATAAGGGGAAACACATATGCATATAGACACGCATACAAATACATCTTAAAAACACATGTACACATACATACACAGACATTAACAGCAGTTGCATGAAAGATGCAACAATGTTTTCTTTAATTATTTCAAAAATAAATGTGTTAATATTATCTACGTTTCATTTATAACTACAATCGACCTTATTACTTAAACCTCCTACATTACTTAAACCTCATACTATATGTAGAAATAATCATTTGGGTCTATTATTTGGGCTTTTAAATTCCATATCGCAAAGTCGCTTTTAAACATGCGAACAACGAAATTACAGAGCATAATTTTGCATACACATTTTTTAACAATTATTGATATGTACATTGATGAAGTAAAGGGCAATATATTAAATGTTAAAACGTGTTTGAATACAATAGTTTGTAACCATATTACTCATATTGCATACTTTACACACCGTCCAATAGCTATGCATACATTATAAGTACGTAATAATGTTATATCGCAATAAATTCTAAAACTTTATTTTGTATCTATATTGTATGAAAAACCTGTGTGTTGATCTCACTTAACCCCATACTATAATTTTACATGGATATAAGAAAACGATCGGGTCGGCGACTTTAGCTGTAAATTTCAATAATGCTAAGTAATCTTAAATTCGCAAAAGCGAAATTATCTAAGATTATTTTCGACCTTCATTCTTAGTTCCTTTTTGATCGAATGTTAACATAAAAATATCCTTTCCTAACAATTGTTTTATATTTGAATGTTTATTGCTGAATGTATCTATCTAAGTAACTTTTTGTATTCCTGTGCTCACATAACATATCGCGTAATATTTTGTTTTTAGAAACACACACGTACAACCATCCTATTGCAAAAACCAATAGACTAGAACCTTATTTTAAAGCACATAATGTGTACTAAATTCGTCCTACTGTTATTCATACAAGACAGAGACATCTTTTTTACATAGTATAAACAAAATATTGCCATAATTTCAATTAAAAACGCCTGCACATATATCACCGCTTACAAACATACTCACATGCACACACTAATATATATAATAGACAAAAAAGCAACTGTGATGCTATCATCGCATTGACCCCGGGAGCATGTCATGCATCATTAATTTTATTCAATAGATCGATTTACCTTATAACGTGTTGTGAATATCACCGTTAGAAAATGGTTGCATTACAAGATTCGATGGCCTATTATCATTGCGGACTTTACAGTGTATTACAAAGAAACGGCGGTTTGTTTAATAAAATACTATTAATATGTGTACGAGCATTTTATATAGTCTAACAGTAGTGTTCGTAGTACATGTAAATAATTCTGTATTTACAACAACATTTTTATTGTTTATCTAGAAATTTACATTTTATTTATTTATTTATGTTTTTATTTATTTATTTATTGACTTATTTATTATTTACACGTGTGAATTTTTATGATTATTCTCAATGTCTAGGGTATTTATGGCCATGGTAGATCAATCCATTCTTGGTAGTCTTCATACCGCACCACTATGATCTTTCCGGCCTTGTCTTTATAACGAATAGAGCCGTTGCCTGTCCAGGCATCTTGAACCTCGTCGTTCATTTTTTTCCTAATGCACATCAAGACGTGGAGATTGATGCGCGTTAATTCTTCATTTATAAAAACACCAGTATTTTTAAGTTTCCTTCTCTGGCTCATAACTTCATCCCTCAACAGCCGAGATACGAAACGCACTATAATGTCTCTGTTCTTGTTATGGGTATTGGGAAGACGATGAGCTATATCGATATCTGAAAGACTCAGACTCGCTATATCTTTTTCTTTCAAGAAATGAACAATTTTCTTGGCTGAATCTAGGGCTGTTTCTCTAGGGTCTGTATCAGGAAGCCCACGAATTTTTATATTGTTCCTCCTGCTGTATTGTTCTGTTTTATTTTCTAATTTCTTAATGATTTCTCCCTGTTTTCGGATGGATTCTTCTATATTTTCTTTTTCCAGATTCTTTTCAAGAATTGTTTTATCTAGTGATTGAATTGATTCTTTTAACTTATCATACTCTTGTTCTCTCTCGAACATTTTTCCTTCTAGATGCTCAATTCTATTAATGACCGACTTTAAAAGTTCATCTTTCATCTCTGTTATTAGGTCCTTCAAGGTATCTCTAATTCAAGTGTCTCCTTTCATCATCACGTTTTCCAGTTTCTTATTGACCCTGTTCATGCATCCATCTAGGCGTTCAAGCTTTGAGTTGATCTGTCGTGTTTGTTTAATTAAACAAATCAAACATACCAAAATAATTTTAAATAACATTGAAAACAATATATTTTGTTCATTCGACATCGACACAATAATTCGATTATTTCAATACAGTTCAATGTTGTGTTTTACATATGCCTCACTCGGTCATCATCCGAAATGACGAGGCTATACCTTCGGATAGGCAGTTTTCGATTTAAAATGTGTTTAAACAGTGGATTAATGCAAAGTTGAAATGCAGCCGCGCAAAGTAAGAAATGAGGAATTATTTTGAATTGACAGCAAGAACGTTGAAGGTACATAAACACTTACATTTACAGCATAGTCTTTTGAAAGTGTTGATTAAATAACCTTAACTTCATTGACGTTGCCAATAAAATAAAGCTGTTGTCAAGATGGTATAACTTGAAAAGTGGATTGAAATAGTCATTATCCCTGCATGCATGAGGAAACTGGTGCTTATTCAGTTCCCCATTATGCTTGGAAAGTCGTCGAAGGCTGGAGAAGGGAAGTAACTGCGGATGGACCAGAGTATGGATATGAAAAACACATAACAGCCCTCCTTTTGACAAGTTTCTGCACCTCGCCAGAGGGCATTATATATAGAGTTTATGCAATAATAAATTAAAGCATCTGTTCAAAAGCACAAATGAAAGTGTGTGTTTTTTTATTCAATATAATACATACAATGTATACATGTATATGATCATACAACATAGTGATTGTACAAAGCAATAAAGTTCAGACATGTTCTACAAGATATGCTAATACATATACTTTTTTTGGTTTCCTTAAAATAAAATAAAAACATTAAAAAGAACAACAGAGGAATAGTTATGAAAAGTGATGGGTTGTATATGTATACAGTTTTAAGAAAGCATACTGGACTTGTGTGTTTTGTTGTATATTCACAATGATCTTATAAGATTGAAAAAAAATATATACAAAAATATATTAGAAAGATAAACTAACATTAGAGTGAAATACATATAAGTGGACAAACATTATGGGAATTTAATCCGATGCCATTTTTGTTCAAAGATTTGTAATGTGTCATTACAGTGAAAGTGTACTTCGGCGTCTAAGCATGTTTGTATTTAATTGTTTTGAAATAAGAAAATCTGTAACTGATACATAATTTGTATAAGACACCCAACGTCTCTTTTGTAGTGCAACGCACAATAGTAGCATTTTCATACGTTCATATGTATTGTTCCTCTTTGACAAGCTAGAAAAGCATTTTAATCATAATCATGTGACTGTATATATAAAACATGTGTCTCTTTAATATGCCCTCTAGTTGTATATTGAGAAACATATTCATTGAATGTTTTGTAAATTTGTATTCCGTTTGAAATTATGACATAGACAACTCATTGTATATAGTCTTATTTGTTCATTTGTATTTCGTCTCTACCGATATATATTGTAACAATGCTATGTGTTCTTGTATATTTGCGTCCCTACTGACATCTATGAGACAAATGATTGTTATATGTAACTATCTTATATTGTGCACATATACATTGCGTCTGTTTTGTAATATTGACTTTGTGTAATATAGTGCGCATGTTCTGTTGTATCGTGTCTCCCAAACTGTAATATAATGATTTGATTTCTCTAATATAGTGCGCATGTTCTTTTGTATCGTGTCTCCCACACTGTAATATAGTGCGCATGTTCTTTTGTATCGTGTCTCCCACACTGTAATATAATGATTTGATTTCTCTAATATAGTGCGCATGTTCTTTTGTATCGTGTCTCCCACACTGTAATATAGTGCGCATGTTCTTTTGTATCGTGTCTCCCACACTGTAATATAGTGCGCATGTTCTTTTGTATCGTGTCTCCCACACTGTAATATAATGATTTGATTTCTCTAATATAGTGCGCATGTTCTTTTGTATCGTATCTCTCACACTGTAATATAATGATTTGATTTCTCTAATATAGTGCGCATGTTTTTTGTATCGTGCCTCCCACACTGTAATATAATGATTTGATTTCTCTAATATAGTGCGCATGTTCTTTTGTATCGTGTCGCCCAAACTGTAATATAATTATTTGATTTCTCTAATATAGTGCGCATGTTCTTTTGTATCGTGTCTCTCACACTGTAATATAATGATTTGATTTCTCTAATATAGTGCGCATGTTCTTTTGTATCGTGTCTCTCACACTGTAATATAATGATTTGATTTCTCTAATATAGTGCGCATGTTCTTTTGTATCGTGTCTCCCACACTGTAATATAATGATTTGATTTCTCTAATATAGTGCGCATGTTCTTTTGTATCGTGTCTCTCACGCTGTAATATAATGATTTGATTTCTCTAATATAGTGCGCATGTTCTTTTGTATCGTGTCTCTCACACTGTAATATAATGATTTGATTTCTCTAATATATTGCGCATGTTCTTTTGTATCGTGTCTCCCACACTGTAATATAATGATTTGATTTCTCTAATATAGTGCGCATGTTCTTTTGTATCGTGTCTCTCAAACTGTAATATAATGATTTGATTTCTCTAATATAGTGCGCATGTTCTTTTGTATCGTGTCTCTCACACTGTAATATAATGATTTGATTTCTCTAATATAGTGCGCATGTTCTTTTGTATCGTGTCTCCCACACTGTAATATAATGATTTGATTTCTCTAATATAGTGCGCATGTTCTTTTGTATCGTGTCTCCCACACTGTAATATAATGATTTGATTTCTCTAATATAGTGCGCATGTTCTTTTGTATCGTGTCTCTCAAACTGTAATATAATGATTTAATTTCTCTAATATAGTGCGCATGTTCTTTTGTATCGTGTCGCCCAAACTGTAATATAATGATTTGATTTCTCTAATATAGTGCGCATGTTCTTTTGTATCGTGTCTCTCAAACTGTAATATAATGATTTGATTTCTCTAATATAGTGCGCATGTTCTTTTGTATCGTGTCTCTCAAACTGTAATATAATGATTTGATTTCTCTAATATAGTGCGCATGTTTTTTTGTATCGTGTCTCCCACACTGTAATATAATGATTTGATTTCTCTAATATAGTGCGCATGTTCTTTTGTATCGTGTCTCCCAATCTGTAATATAATGATTTCATTTCTCTAATATAGTGCGCATGTTCTTTTGTATCGGGTCTCCCAAACTGTAATATAATGATTTGATTTCTCTAATATAGTGCGCATGTTCTTTTGTATCGTGTCTCCCAAACTGTAATATAATGATTTAATTTCTCTAATATAGTGCGCATGTTCTTTTGTATCGTGTCTCCCAAACTGTTATATAATGATTTGATTTCTCTAATATAGTGCGCATGTTCTTTTGTATCTTGTCTCTCAAACTTTAATATAATGATTTGATTTCTCGTACACCAAGTCTCTTCTGGTAATTAATTTATAAATATTTAACAAAAATTTGTAACACATGTGTTATGGACTGATATGGTGTCTCTTTTTAAAAAACAACATTACAATAACGAAATGTGTGCATGCATGTTGCGTATCTTTTGGGAGAGTTTAAAACAAATCATTAAATTATCAACATTATTATGTTTTTGAAAGTTACGATTATAAATAATAAATGAATAAAGATTCGGATACATACGAGAAGCAAATCATTGTAATGTATAATAAATTATGTGTTATTTGTATATGGCCGTTGTAAATATTTTGTGTTGACATAAATTAAACGAACATAGATATAGAGCCCACATGACAAAACAGTGTAAAGTATATATACCTTCCCCGCATGTTTGCGTTTTGTCCGATAACCCTCCTTTTTGCCTCTACTCGTATTATTAATCGGCATCTTTGTTTTATTTTAATTATTATAATTCCTATAAATGTATTGGTACTTGATTTTTTCAACATAACTTTTTCATTTTCATTGTGTCACGTGACTTGCTATTACTGTTTATGTACATATCTGTATGTTCACATGGTCCTATGGCCTACTGATTCTGAAATAAAATCTTCTTCTTCTTTTTGTAAAACTATAATGTAGTGAAATAAGGGGCGTGACAACTAGCACCGTATATCAGAAGCGTTGTTGCTAAACTATTTTCGCGCCATAATATGATATATCTATCATCAAACTCCTGCTGCCGCCTATGCTGAGGGCAATGAAGCATTTATTGAGCCGGCAGTAATTTAACCATATATCGCACATTGACGTATGAAACGATTGCACATATATAGTGAGTTCTGGTGATTCTGATAGACACAGGTGAACATTTATTTTAAAAACCGCTGAGTTTGCTATAGTTCATTAAATCAATTAGAAACCGTCACATGTTGTGACAGTTTGTAAAACAATCATGGTGTTTAAAGTCACTATCACGCTCACCAATACATACGGCTACTGTATTTTGCTATATAAACACATTCGACAACAAGTAGTACCATACGATGGTTAATTACAATAGGAAGACCCTAAAAACAAGTAACATTGATGTAAAAACGTTATATTACAAGCAATCGGCAAGTTTAAGCATCTAAATATCTAAATATCGTTCCACGATGTAATCTACTTTCGCTTTCGAGTCAGGATCGGATTCATTCGGGTTGCGTTCATTTGCATAATTTATACAAGCCATTTTCGCATTCGTTAAGTTCCAGTTACCCAGAATTCATTTTGATTTTACAAAATGATTATTCATGAGAGCTACGTCATGCTTCCGACGCTTACCGTATCCAATCTCGTGTTCGCCCATAAATGTTCGGATATTTCACGGGAGATATAAATGGAATTATTTGTAGCCACTTTTTGCATTTTGTATCTCGTTTAATCAATTCTACCAGACAACATATACGTTGAAAGTTTGCATTTTGCTAAAAGGAACATTGATTTTTTATGGGTTAGCTTTATTTATCGAACTATTCGATATTTTTGAGCGTGATTGTTACTTTAAGGAATATTTATACTTAAAGATGCCGGTGAGACCGAATAAGCCACATTTATTTGGGCAGATTCTTTCCTTTCACATGTTTTATAGTGTTTGGGCCAATTCTTTTCTTGCACATGTTTAATGTTGTTTTTTTGTAAAATAAAATTAATAATATTTACCGATTCATTTGATATAACTTTTTTTCGGGGTTGATATTGATTGCCGTCGCCCTCGCTCCCCTGTGTTATTTATGCACGCCAGCTAAGAGGTACGAAAACAAATCTCGTGCTTCGAACTGACAACCGTTTACATAGTTTGTGTATTTAGAAGCGTGGTGCGACAAAGAATGATATGTTCATAAGTTAATTTTTAATCGCCTGTGTGCATGTAAACAATGAATGTATGATGGCATTGTTTTAAAAATTAATAAACAGGTATTAAAGTTATCCAGAGAAAAACTATTAATAGCTGTATATATATCGCCCATAAATTCACCTGTATATAGAAATATAGATGTTAAAAGTATTGTTATAATTGAAAATTTATTAAGTAATTTAAACATAGACGAGTATTGTATACTTTTGGCAGGCGATCTTAATGCAAGAGTAGGTGTCGAAGACGACTGCATTGAATCGATTTCAAATCTGCCAATGTTTTACGAATATGAGTCTATTTTTAACGTTGACCTTCGAGTATGTGATAGAAAGTCACTAGATATACATGTAAATAGCTGTGGTAGAAACTTGTTAAATTTTTAACGAATACTGGATACACCTCACTCCCGTCATATTAAAAAGTGCTATGAAATGTTGAAATGCTTTGATGGCATAGGACATACAAACTGGGTCACCTCATTACGAAATCACTTGCAATCCATAGGTTAGGATATGTGTGGGAACAACAACCGGTTGTTAATTGACCATTGTTCTTGTATTATTATTCTCAACGATTAAAAGATATTTTTGTACAGCAGTGGATAAAAAAGTGTAATAGTTCCTCTAAACTTAAAACATAGAATGGATTAAAAAGTAACTTTGATTTTGAGGTATATTTAAATTTTTAACAATTCGTAAATTTCGAAATGCATATGTATGCTTTCGAATTTCTTCCCATAAGCTCATGATTGAAAAGGGCTGCTATTTGAATATCGACAGAAACCAAAGGTTCTGTCCTTTTTGCAAAACTGTTACTGAAAATTAATTTCATTTTCTATTAATATGCACGACATACTTAGACCTCCGATAAAGGTATATACCAATTAAGTATTATACACCCGCTACTATAAATAAATGTAATATAATCATGAGCTCCCGGGAAGAAAAGGTGATCAGGGGTACTTCTATGTTCTTGTATTATGCTTTTGAAAGAAGAAATGCGTTACTGAATAGCAGTTAATTATAAATAGCTCTACCATTACATATGTATGTTTGCTTATACTTTGTCGGTGTTTTTTTTAAATGTTGTGGTTATTCGTTGTTATTTGTACTTGCAAGGGCCGGAGGCCATATAGCAATAAACATTGAAACTTGAAACTTGTATGTTAACGAAAAATATGCTTACTACTATACAGAATAACTATTTTGAAGCTGCCGTATTTATGTTTTAGCCCATCATCAGACATGCATTGTCGAAATAAACCACTGTGGAATAAATTTTCCTCTATTTCGGCAGTGCTGAAATATAGCTGTCACGCGCGGCGGAGAATGGTCATATTAGTCGGAATCAACTATAAAGTAATTATTTTAGTAAAATCGAATCAGATTCAACTAAACAAACAATTTGATACCAAGATGTAATATATTTTAAACACATAATGCACCTCAAAAAGCCAAAAAAAAAAGTATTTACAAATATTAAGTGCGCGTACTCGTGACGTCATTATTAACACGTCATACGACACAATGCATATTCTTAAATTAATAACGCTAAAGCTGCAGTTGTTTAGTGGTTTTTTTTCTCTAAAAAATCGGGGACGTAGAGGTATGATAAACAGAAAAACAGGTTAGTTACTGATCTTTTTTAATGTATTAGGCTCGGCACGATTAAAATATTGAAATCAATGTTTGCTTAAAATAACTTTGGGATTTTCCGTGTAGTTCGATTTTTCTATTCTATTTTTAAAGAAATAATTTACGACTAAGAAAATTGATGGGATAAATCGAATTCTAAGGCTTGTGGTTCAGATTTTCAAAGCCGCGCAAAATGAACTTTGCTTTATTCGGCACCAACCTAGTATTCTCTATTTACTACCTCGCACTCAGAATCCAATACGATCGCGTATCTTTTCATGGAAACAAAATGCAATCGATGTCAAAAGTGAATTTAGTCCACTTTCCAAGCACAAAATCAACGAGAAGCGTCGCCTACAAAATCTTCACACAAATTGCTCTTGCTGCATTGCCTTTGCGATATTCCTCAATCATTTCAAATGCATATTTGTGCGAACGCCGATGAAAGTGTGTGTGTTATTATAGGTGTGTGGTTTGCACCGAAATCACATACACATGCATGCATATTATTACTGCGTTGAAACATACACAGAAAAAGAACACGCAGAATACAGAAATTCTGATGTGCAGTAGACTATTAATGAAAAGATCTGAAATATTGCAGGGCTCGAAATTAACACTCGCACACTCGCAAAATGTGAGTGAAAAATACCGATTGCGAGTTAAGTTTTAAGCCACTTGTATTTTTTTGCGAGTAAAGAAATAGTGGAAAAAAACGAGTGATAATGCTAAATGCTCTTGACGTCGTGAACGCTAAACCGTAGGTCAATTTACAGAACGTCCGAATACCTGTATGCGGAAGGGCGCACCTTGCATGTAGACTGGTATACTTGTAGTACAGATACGCGGATGGTATTGGTACAAAGAACGTGAAACAGTTGACTATTCACATGTGTTCATTGAACTTGATCAGACATGGCGTTGAAGCAAAAAATAATAGTTTCTTTTTGCCTACAGACGGAAATTACAATAAGCAAAGTAAACCGTTGTGATGTATTTTGGTGACGTCGCACTCAACACACGATATCATAGCTGATGTGTATGTCCCCCACCACTAGTGTGGGGGACATATTGTTCTTGCTCTGTTTGTTGGTCTGTCTGTTGGTTTGGTCAAACTTTAACATTTGCCATAACTTAAGCAATATTGAAGATAGCAACTTCATATTTGGTATGCATGTGTATCTCATGGAGCTGCATATTTTGAGTGGTGGAAGGTCAAGGTCATCCTTCAAGGTCAAAGGTCAAACAAATAAAGTCAAAGTGGCGCAGAAGGGGACATAGTGTTTCTGACAAACACGTTTCTTGTTTCAATAATAGAAAACCCATTACAAAATAGCTCAAACTGACACTTTAACTTTGTTTTCTGAGTGAACACGACACACTTATACAGTAAAACTGCGATAACTCGAGGAAGCACGGGACTGACCTCGATGCTCGAGTAATTGCAGGTTTCGAGTAATCCATGGTATTATTTGTATCCACTGTCTCGGTTGATGATGCTCAATTTCTGACCGCAAACGCTTTATTTACATGTAAGACGGTGCTAGAGAAAAAAAGGCTTTGTAAAAATCGCTTAAGGTTACGGTATAATAAACAAAACAACAATGATGATCGTAAATTCGTTTAATTAATTCAACATACACACAAAACACAAATATAATAACAAATATTACATCAATATTTAATATACATGTAGCATATTAAAAAAGCACACACATGCGCATGAAAAAAACACACACTAAAAACACCATTATCACTACACATTTTGTATTTTATGTTCATTCAGTCAGACTCTTGTTGCGCAAAGTCTAGGATTAAATATTTTCGCAACCCATTTCTTTCCCGGAACTGATGGCGGAAGACGTTTCGCGACAGCGAGCAGAGCATCTGTAGTTCCCGTTCTGTATTAGGCGTTGCTTGAAAGAATCGGCGTACTACATCTAGGCTTTGGTGGCAATTTGCAGTGTTTCTCAAAGGATGACACTTTGCAGTGGTTCTCAAACTGCAACTAACTTCACACCTAATTGAGCGTCTTTTGTCTGCTTGATTGTGCTGTTTTCACAACTCGAATATATTTAGCACCGACCAAACGAGAAAGTGTCCTTGAATAATTGCCAGTTAATTAGGTGTGAAATGCCTTTCAGGGACCGGTACACATCCTCGAGTTATCGAAAATCGCATGTTTGAGTTATTGCGGGTATTTTTATATAGCAATTAAAGGAAAATGCTAGGGACTTCCTTTAATGCTCGAGTAATCGCCAGTTTTCGAGAAATCGCCAGCTCCAGTTATTGCAATTCTACTGTATTTGAAAACAATACCCTTATGGTCCAAGAAACTGATATCTTTGTATGATTGCAGAAATAAAATGTTTATGTTTAGTACTTTTATTTTGATTTAATAGTACTAAACTAATGCCCAAACGTGCTTTTTTATGTTTCCGGCAAAATTTGCGAGAATGTTGTTGATTTTGCGAGTTGGTATTTAAGCTGCTTGCAATGTTTTGCAAGTAGAAAAAAAAGTTAAATTCGAGCCATGTATTGATCATCGTCTCAATTTATGAGCCTCGCTCTGTGAAAAGGGGAGTTGAAAGCATGTGCGTTAAGTTTTTTTTCCAAGATTAGCCTATACAGTCCGCACAGGCTAATCAAGGGCAACACTTTCCGCTAGCTTTGGTTATCTTCGTTTAAAGGAAGACTCGTTGACAAAAATCCAGTCTAGGCGGAACGTGACTCTACGCACATGTACTACATCCCCTTTTCACAGAGCGAGTCAAGTTTAGGTGGAACGTGACTCTACGCACATGTACTACATCCCCTTGTCCTAGAGCGAGTCCAGTTTAGGCGGATTGTGACTCTACGCACATGTACTAAATCCCCTTTTCTTAGAGCGAGGCCAGTTTATGCGGAACGTGACTCTACGCAAATGTACTACATCCCCTTTTCTTAGAGCGAGGCCAGTTTATGCGGAACGTGACTCTAAGCATATGTACTACATCCCCTTTTCCTAGAGCGAGGCCAGTTTAGGCGGAACGTGACTCGACGCACATGTACTACATCCCCTTTTCATAGAGCGAGGCCAGTTTAGGCGGAACGTGACTCTACGCGAATGTACTACATCCCCTTTTCCTAGAGCGAGGCCAGTTTAGGCGAAACGTGACTCTACGCGAATGTACTACATCTCTTTTTCTTAGAGCGAGGCCAGTTTAGGCGGAACGTGACTCTACGCAAATGTACTACATCCCCTTTTCTTAGAGCGAGGCCAGTTTAGGCGGAACGTGAATCTACGCAAATGTACTACATCCCCTTTTCTTAGAGCGAGGCCAGTTTAGGCGGAACGTGACTCTACGCGAATGTACTACTTCCTCTATTCTTAGAGCGAGGCCAGTTTAGGCGGAACGTGACTCTCTACGCACATGTACTACATCCCTTTTTTCTAGAGCGAGGCCAGTTTAGGCGGAACGTGACTCTTCGCAAATGTACTACATCCCCTTTTTCTAGATAGGCCAGTTTAGGCGGAACGTGACTCTACGCAAATGTACTACATTCCCTTTTCCTAGAGCGAGGCTAGTTTAGGCGGAACGTGACTCTACGCACATGTACTACATCCCTTTTTTCTTTAGAGCGAGGCCAGTTTAGGCGGAACGTGACTCTACGCACATGTACTACATCCCCTTTTCTTAGAGCGAGGCCAGTTTAGGCAGTACGTGACTCTACGCACATGCTCTACATCCCCTTTTCTTAGAGCGAGGCCAGTTTAGGCGGAACGTGACTCTACGCACATGTACTACATCCCCTTTTCTTAGAGCGAGGCCAGTTTAGGCGGAACGTGACTCTTCGCACATGTACTACATCCCCTTGTCCTAGAGCGAGGCCAGTTTAGGCGGAACGTGACTCTACGCACATGTACTACATCCTCTTTTCACAGAGCGAGGCCAGTTTAGGCGGAACGTGACTCTCTATGCAAATGTACTACATCCCCTTTTCCTAGAGCGAGGCCAGTTTAGGCGGAACGTGACTCTACGCACATGTACTACATCCCCTTTTCCTAGAGCGAGGCCAGTTTAGGCGGAACGTGACTCTACGCACATGTATTACATCCCCTTTTCCTAGAGCGAGGCCAGTTTAGGCGGAACGTGACTCTACGCGAATGTACTACATCCCCTTTTCTTAGAGCGAGGCCAGTTTAGGCGGAACGTGACTCTACGCACATGTACTACATCCCCTTTTCCTAGAGCGAGTCCAGTTTAGGCGGAACGTGACTCTACGCAAATGCACTACGTCCCCTTTTCACAGAGCGAGGCTCATATCGAACCTACTCACAGTTTATACTGCAGGGAGCCGTTTCATAAACGATCGTACGGCAATTTTAACTTCAGAGAGAATTTTGTAATCTTAATAAGTAGACGAACTAGCTTGCCGTGCTCGTCAAATATATACGGCGCTTGAGATGCCAAGGTAAATAATTAAGTAGTGAAAATGTATAATCCTTTGTTATGGACTTAGGCAATTATATATCTTCGAAAAATGTATCGTATCGTAAGTGTGTACTACGATGTTTGTTGAAACGGTCCCCCGTAATCGATGGTCCGAAATTTCGTTTTTATCATCTTATCAATACATTCATGGCTGTACTTTAGTCGAGATCATTTAGGAATATTTCCGAGCAAAACTTAGCATCGCTGTCGTACGCTAGTGTTAGCAATCTGATATATGTGGTCTCAACTTTAGACATTTGCTTGAGCTTGAGCATTCTTTCACATGTCTCTCCTTGGCCAGATAATATAACATTTAGTTTGCAATGCTCTCTGACGTTTTGTAAGAGGCTACCGTGTGTCTCACAATGGTCGAATTATCGAATGCCGGACAAAACCCCTCCCGGTTAAAAACCCTCCCGTCTGTTTTATAGGGGCCGGACGAAAACCCTCCAATGAATAAACGGGGACGGACAAAAACACTCCCATGAACAAAACGGGGGAGGACAAAAACCCTCCCATGAAAAAAAAAGAACCGAACAAAACCTCCCGTGAAATCTGAGCCACGAATTCAACTATCAACGATTATTTATGAATTTTTAATCTGAAATCGGTCATTTCCGAATGTCATTTACGACATTTGTATTTTGTTGTCGGTTATCCGAGATATTTATTTTTTGTAATAGTGACTTCACTTCAGTAGGTAACATTACACTATATATTGACTAATTAAAATATTTCCGAATTGAAATGTTGTTATTTCACACCCATTTGACGTCAATTATATATGTTTGAGCTAAGATTTGTATTATTACTTTGTATGATAAGAACTACGATATTCATGATTACTTAGTATGAATAACAAGTAGGGTGTTTGTATAAAATATATACAATATCAAATTGTGCGCAGGCAAGTGCATTAAGAACATCAAAGTCGTGCTTCTTTTTTATTCATCATCGCAAAAATAACAGAGGCGGACACAGGCTTCCCAAGACATTCTTTATTTCGTTTTATAAGTATTATGAAGTCTAGACAGTATAATGTTACATACATTGACAAATAAGCATAATCAATTGATAAACAAAAACCAAAATTGTAGACGCTTGTGTGCCTTTACACAAACAAATTGCTTTTTATATGTTGCAGATTCACAGTATGATATTTTGGGAAAATGTTGTCAGCATTGAGTGATTTTTTCGGATTAATGAATGCAACATTGTGTGAAGCAAATACATTTGTCGGCGTTTAATTGCTTTTAATTGATTCTGTGATTAAACTACTTAAAAACTAAAAGTAGTTGCAAATTCACAGTTTGCTATTTTGAGTAAATTTTGCGGATTAATGAATGCAACAATGTGTGAAGAAATTACATTTGTCGGTGTTTAATTGCTTTCACGGGAGGGTTTTTGTCCGCAGTTGCAGATACACAGTTTGCTTTTTTGATACATATTATTGTATGCCATTAACTAGTTAATTGTTATGATTAGCTGATTAGTGGGCCTAAATAACCGAATCATTGACATATTTGACAATGCAGTATGCTTTATATATTGTCTGCAAAAATGCAATTGAAAACGTTACAGTCAAAGCTAAATTAAATAAGTAATTAAGACAAATTAGTTACATGCTAACGAATTGTTAGTTGTTAACAGAATTTTACTTTCATTTTCGCAAAGTTTTCAGAAACTTCCCGGAAAGCACGTTTTTTGCATTAATGAGCGTTTGACGCATTTTATACATAGATGGTGACGTCACTACGTTATTGTCAGTAAGACCGGTGTGACACAATGGCGTATGACGCGATTAAACGTTACACTGTATCGTATTGCATTCAATCTAAATTTAAATTCACTTGTCTAAAAATGGCCTCATTTTATGTTTTAATTGATGTTGTTATTATATTGGATTATCGGATATATATGCACATTAGAAAGCGGCATGTTTACAGTTAATGGATACACATTTTCTTTCAATTTCACACACCTGAAAACAAAATACACAAAATGGGTAATTTTGTCGGATTAATGAATGCAACACCAAGTGTTTCTTTTACGGGAGGGTTTTTGTCCGGTCCCGTTTTTTCATGGGAGGGTTTTTGTCCTTCCCCGTTTTTTTCATGGGAGGGTTTTTGTCCGCCCATGTTTATTCATGGGAGGGTTTTCGTCTGCCCCCTACACAAATGACGGGAGGGTTTTTATCCGGGAGGGGTTTGTCCGTATTCCCGAATTATCGTATGGCACACTTTTCTCCCTTTTCTTTAATTTGCTCGAATTTAATATATGTCTCATAAAGCAATTAAAGGGGCCTTTGCACAGATTTTGGCAGATATTTAAGTTTGTCATTAAATTCTTTATATTGATAAATGTAAACTTTGGATCTAAAGAGCTCCAGTCAAAAACAAGAATCAAATTAAAGAAAAAAGTAACCCTCAACTGGGCTAGAACTACTGACCACTGCAATAAAAATCTATCGGCCATCCGTGCTCACACAAGAAGTGATGCATTTTTTTACTTTATATAAGAAATCCCCGTAGTATCAAAATTATAACGACAACAACAGAACTATCCAAATTATTTAATCGTTTCGCGTTGCAACGGTTTCAGGTTTTTAAATCGTCAAAAGATGCATATCATGTATATTGATATGTTCAGCATTACTGTTTTCTCACAAATATCATAACTACAACGAAATTTGCGAATCTGAAACAAGTTTGTGTGTGTAATTTACCAAAACGTGAAAAGCCCCCTTTAATAGTTTTCACGCGCTTGATTAGCGCCACGCTTAAATGGATGTCACAGCTGTTTCAAACCTATCACCAACAATCGTTAATTGATCGAGTAAAATATGTAATGAATATAAACGATTTTAATACGACACTTATATGATACTTATGTTGCCGGTGGGTTTCCGTGTGGTTCTATCGTGGAGGATAAACTCGTGTGGCTGTAATATATTTATTAATGGTAATAAATATCATTAATATACAACAAAGAGATGTATACTCTTTGAATGTAAAGAATCGAATGACTTTAGCAATCATACGATTCACGAGATCGACATTAAACATATCAGTGCACGAGAAAAAGGATGAGTGATCTGAGTATTAGACAAATTATAAACGTGCAACTGTATGGAATAGATGAGCTGAACTTATCTAACCTAGAGCAAAACGACCTTAACGAATAAATCGAATACTAGTAAACAACTAATCAACGAGTACAATAAGTATTAAAATAACTACCGTTATAAACTCATAGACAAGTCGTGATTTTCATTTAAAGTAAACGATATTTAGAAATTGGTACAACAATAAAACAACACAACACAATATAGTTTTAAATTTAATATTAAATACGATCTGTAACATATTACCGTCCTCCGATTTTGATGTCGTCCTCGACATATGCTTCAATTAAATTCGAAACAAAACTCACGCAATTATCAGTAATACATTATGAACGCGTGAAATCGTCTAAGAAGGATCTCTAACATTTGGAACGTCAAAAAACGCAACTCTGATCATATTAAAAACAGACAACTGTAGACAATAAGGCATATTTAATGTGTAATTATAGCACACACATAATATACACTAGCATACTTAATAATGAATAAAACATCATGAATATACACCTTGTAATTTATTTAAAATAAATAAATATGTATAACATATTTTCACGATTTAATGGAGATAATAGACTTTTACACTAGGTAATCTCCAGTGCGCATCCACGCTGGGGTTGTTGTTGCGCGCTTTGTTTTGCGCGGTAACAACCCTGGTTCTCCAGGCTTCCGCTTGTGTGGTGGAACGTACACCGACTTCGATCGACCATTACACCTCAACGTACTGCGTGCTAACGACTGGTCCGAACGCGATCTATCGGATTCTGCATCTGAAGTTTCGTGCGTGTTTGTCGTCTCCGATTCGGATGTAGACTCCGATTCAGATGTAGACTCCGATTCAGATGTAGACGTTACGTCTAGCGGCAGTTGGCGGATTGGTAATAATTGGTTCCGGTGAACTGTCTTGATGATATTCGTATCACTTTCGTGCTGGATACGGAACACCGGAATCGACGGGTCAGGTTGGCCGATCACAGTATATGCATGTTCTGCCCATATATCGGCGATTTTGTGAGTTTCTTTTAACCCGTAAGTCAAACTCTTTACGTTTCCAATATTCATACATATGCTCTTCTCTTTCCCGATGTTTGCTTTCGCGATCCTCTAGCTCCAGAAGCCACCGTCGTAACTCTAACTCCCTTTCTGTGCGTTCATTTTCTTCTCTGTTACGGATAATGTGTGCTTGTCGTCCGTATCTGCTGTCTGTTTCCGTCTCCTGTTGTTGTGCAGACTTTTGATGTTCAAACGTCTTGGTTTGCGTTTGTTCGGTGTCACCAACGTACTCATCCAATGTAACGAGGTCACCGACATTTGATCCAAGGCTATTGATTCTTTCCCGTAATTCCATACGTGCTTCTTCTAGAAATCTGTCCAAATCTTCAAGATTCTCTCCCTCGTGTAATGGAACATGAAACGAAACACGTTGTTGTCTGGAACTACTCGTAATTCGCTCCTGTGTTCGTAATGGGGAATCACATGCATGGACCGATTCATTCAGGCGAGTACGATTCCTCTCCTGGATATATTGTCTACCGTGTCTTATTTCTTCCATCTCTTTTTCTATATTTCTCCTCTGCATTCTCTCCTCTCTTTCACTCACATTTATAAACTGTTCTAAACTCATCGTGCTAGCCTTACCTGTCTACTATATATACTGAATACTTATATCTATGTACTTATGTAGAGGCCTCTTTATACTAATCAACAACTAGCACTACTATCAATAAATACTATTCTTTTAAGACAACACTATCTCCTAAAAGAACTATATTATCACAGCAACCTCACGATCACCTCACGTTTCGTATGAAGTTGGTTGCAACATGAAAAAATACTTCATTCATTCAAATGATGCAGTATAAATAATTAACTGCCCTTGCTCGTAATCTACACACATTATCTCCCCTGAATTGCACTTCCGTTTGCCAGCTTTGAGAAACACTGATTTATTTTATTTTATTTTCAAACGCACTCAATTTGCTAATTTTTTTTCAATTTATTTGTAATGTGGTCAATTAATTTCAATTTATTTAGAAATTTCCTAAGTTAATATTACGTGCCGGTATCCTGAATCGAACTCAGTTCTCCCGCGTGATAGTCCAAAACGCTATTAACCGCGCTAATTCCGCCACAATTGTCTGAAAGCGAAATTAACGGTTTTATAGTGCGATACGCGCGTCACTCTCGCGCGTGCAAAATGCGGAAAATCACGACGAATTACCAATGTGTATAATACAAATACAGTGTATTATACACGTAATGCATTGCAATGCATGGTTTCATGTACAATTTTGGTATAAGAATATTTGGTAAATATTTCTGTCGATGCTATAACGTCCACAGAAATATGAAATACTTGTTTACAATACTTAAAATCAGACCCGATACTGTGTCTATCTGGACAGATGTAAAGGATATAAATCTGAATGATAATTAATTAGGGATAACACAATAATACTAGTCTGTCTACTGGTAGAATTTGAAGGAATGCTCTACTGGATTACACCGATTGTACTGATTATTGCGTGCTTAAGTAAAACGGTGTTAATACATCGGTTAGTGAACGAGACAAGTTAGATATTCGTTTAAAGTAAACGATATTTAGAAATTGGTACAACAATAAAACAACACAACACAATATAGTTTTAAATTTAATATTAAATACGATCTGTAACACTTAATAAAAGTATGTATATTGATGTGTCTCTTGACCACAACAAGTTCCATACCTGAGGAAAAAACACGAATTCTAACGAACTAGCTGTCGATGATAATACAGTATAAAGCTCGTATAAACTGGGTGCCATAGTTTAATTAACATAAAGCCGATGTTTTAAATTGGTTAAAAATAGAATTTATTCAACAGCACGCTGCCGTAGTATGTAAAATATACGTGAATGTTATCGATACTTCACAAATCAATACGTACAGGGTACGAGCACGTTAATTGGTCTTAAACACGCAATGCTGAAGTTATTTTCAATTTTGTAGTTTACCAAATCCGTAAACAAACTGCAGTTGAAGTTTTCTAGTTTAAACCATCACAGTGTTCGTTATTTCAAATATCAAATCTGTTAAATACACTTCACATTGCGCGCTTTCAAAACACTTTTAATGGCGGATTAGGGCGTAATAAAGATTTCGCATCAAGGCACAGCTATGGAGCAGTTGAACCAGCGGGGAGTTGTGAACTAACCGTCCACATGTTTGGTTTAATAAAAGCATTTCATGGACATATATAAACTTGCTACTCTATGCATATAAATCTATACATACGGTATTATTTACGTTTTCACAATTACAGTTGTTGATTAGTGAAGTTGATTAGTTCCTATCGGTTGACTAAACACGTACTTCACGCTCGAAGTGTTAGACCAGTCTGTATACATAAAATATTGATTTATGTTACAGGTTGTTAACTGTTCAGTTGTTACATGAAACCTTAATGGATTTAAGTATAGACACAACATAAACGTTTGCTATTAAAACTATGACATTCTGATAGAATTAAGAATAAAAACACCCGTACAACAATGTCAAAAGATAATATAAAGGGATTTAAATTAAATAACAATTTATGTTTAATTCAGTTATGGATAACATTTATAGTAACGTGTAGTATTCAGTTCGCCTCATGCGAACTTATCATTGTTCAGACGGCGTTAGGAAATATTTCCGGTTCTATTGAGGAAGTGACATCATACGATGATACCGGAAATCCGTCAGTCATGTTCTTCGCGCAGTACTTGAGCATTCCCTACGCCGAACCTCCCATCCGTTTCCGGCGACCTGAGCCTAAAACCCCGTGGGCGGGGGAGTACAACGGGACGTTCTACCGTCCGGCATGCTACCATCAAGGCGACCCGGCTAGGGTGGGCACATTTCACGTGAAGACTGCAATGATGTCCGAAGATTGCCTAACGCTCGATATATACGCGCCAAACAGCACTATCGTTAACCAGTCGTCACTTCCGGTGCTTGTTTTCTTATACAGTTCACCAGGTTATTCCAGCGCTTTCGCTGCCGATGTTCTGTGCACGGTAGGGGACGTCGTGGTTGTGGTGATAAACTTCCGTCAAGGTATGCTGGGTTTCTTCAGTCTCGGTAGCGAAGCGGCGTCCGGGAACTACGGGTTGTTTGACCAGCAGATGGCGCTTCAGTGGATTGCAAAGTACATACATAGTTTTGGCGGGGACCCCAAAAAGGTGACGCTAGTCGGTCATTCTTTTGGAGCCTCGAACGCCATCTATCACACGCTGTATCCGGGAAACAGGGGCCTCATCCACCGTGTGGTCGCACTGAGCGGCACGGCGCTGCTACCTTCGGGTGGTAAATCTTATGTGCGGAACTCTATTGAAACGGGTGTGCTTGAGGAGATAGGCTGTCAGCGGGCGTCAGATGCAGATATAATGAGCTGCCTTCGAGGAAAGAGTCTAACCGACATATTAAACGCCTTAGACAAAAAGTCGTTCACGTTTGCACCCTCAGTTGACGGAACGTTCCTGCGCTCTTATCCGGAAGTCATGATTACCGACCTGGCGAAGGATGACAACTCTACGAAGGAGCTTGAATTCCTGAACGTAGATCTGATGCTTGGCCTGAACAACATGGAGGGCGGGGCGCATGTCGCGCTGCTGTGGGCGGAGCGTTTGAACACCACGTACAATGAGTTCAATGTAAGCAGGGCGGACATAAGGAACATCGTAGTTCCCATTGCTATAAAACGGACTTTCGGTAGTAACATATCGCAAGCTATTACACAGACCGTTAACTTTCAATACAACGACGTTACTGGCACTGACGATCCCCAGCGTCTACGGCAGCGCGTCGTTGACCTCTTCACGGATATAGACGTCGCGGCGCCGCTGGTTCGAACCGGAAACGTTCACGCACTGCTGGGGCAAGGTAGCACCTACCTTTACCAGTTTTCGGAGCCTTTGAATCTTACGCAGGCGCCTGTTTGGTTGTCGGGAGCAAACCGCGCCGACGACGTCCACTTCCTGTTTGGATTCAGTGAGCGTGGTCTGCAGTTTGTGAACCACGTGACGGGATTCACGCCAACCGTAGAGCAGAGGGTGCTGTCAACAAGGCTCATCAAAATGATCGCAAAGTTTGCGAGAACAGGGTATGTATGATGATTTACTGTCTGCGTATAGGTTTGTAAATCACTTTTAAGAAATGTCATGTTTTATTTTGTATTCAAAATATAACAACATATACGTTTTCCACGTGTTAAGTAATTGTCGTCACGAATAACAGTTATCATCGTGGCGTATTTGTTTAATACAAACACTACCAAACTGTTGTTAACGTGTTTAGTACTTACACTACAGAACTGTTGTTATCTCATATTTTTAAACGTTTTCAGGATGACTGTATTGACCGTGCCAACAAAAATATCAATCTAGTCATGATAGCATGATATAATGTTCTGTTTCTTTTATTTTTTTACGCTTTCCATGAAAAACTGTTTTTCTTGCAGTTACAAAAGAGGGCACGTTATTTTGAGTATAGTCTGTAAGGCATTTAAAAAGTATTTGTAGTTAGTGCTTGAAATGAAATACCATTATACATTCAGCAATTTAGTTACAAATAAAAATATATCAAGACCTTTATGACCTTTTTAAATAACACTTAAGAAAAATATATGTTGTTATTAGCTCTGCAGTTTTCGGAGAAAACCCGAGGTATTGTCCTAGCCAGATCGTCGTGTTGTCCGCCGTCAGCCGCCCGCCGTAGCCGTCGTGCTAAAACCTTAACATTGGCTCTAAAATCAAAGTGCTTCCACATACAACTTTGAAACTTCATATGTAGATACACCTTGATGAGTTCTACACGCCACACCCAGTTTTAGGTCACTAGGTCAAAGGTCAAGGTCACTGTGACCTCTAAAATAAAATAAACAATTCTGACAAGCTTTTGCAGCCGTTATGCAGTGCTCTTGTTTTATAATTAACTCTTTTTTCAGTTTGTTCTACCATTATATTCTTACCCTTTTATTTTGTACAACTATAGTTTTTTTGCCACGAAAAACCTCAAAATTGAAACCTTTCACTGACCTTAATAACGGTATTAATCTATGGGAATCTATTGGATTAAAATTCTTTTTACGAAAGATAAGACACCAAATGGTCTATACAGTTAATGGTTTTAATCCCTTACATCAAGCGATGCAACAAAATACCGTGGGAGTTTGTTTAAATAGTGTATTCACAGTTCACAATAACAAGGATTGTTGTAAGTGTTTTTTGGGCGGGGATGCTCTCTTTGATGTTAATTCTCACTTCTGGGCATGAAATAGGTTTTATAAAGAATAAGATGAAATTACTTGTAAATATCTATCTCCGCTAACTCGGAAACCCGAGAGGGTCGGGATCAAAAGTTAGTTTTCTTATTAACTTTGTAAAAGAAAGTAAAATATACATAATTTTCAATTACTGAAAACAAAAATAAGATCAAAATAACTTATTTTCAAACTCTGAATTTCTGACAAAACACAAATTAGTAAACATGTATTTACAAATCATTTAAGGAATCTCTATATTCATTTATTTTTAAAAAATCATCGACTTGCCAATACATGAACATATGTGTTTATCTTGTTAACCAACTTCTTTTGCAAATCTGTGAATCGGTACCCAAAATACGTCGCACAATGCAATTTTGCGATTTCATTAGGGCTGATATATATATAAATTAGTGAAGCGTTACTAACAATTACCGGATGGCAGAATGTATCGTAATACAATAAAACCGAATTTATGGTAATGAGTAAGGAAATATAGTATTGATGTGTAAATGTAAACCGGTTTGACATGTTCAAAAATTACATGTATTGATTCAAGTCTGTTCTTGCATGACGATGATTACAGACAAAGTATGCAACATTTTTATACGAGATTCAGTTTGAACTGGGTTTTCAACCTACGATCATTTATTTCCACGAGTATTGAGTTCCTGTTATATACCGAATAATAGCATGCGCTTGAATCGCTTAATTATCGAATTTTTAATACAGGCCACGATTTGAGAGAAAAAAAGTTTAAACAGAATAATCCATGCTCCCTATCTTTATATTCAGTTTTGTAAGTATCACAAGCTTTACCGTTAATTGAAAATTATTTGTGAACAACTATTTGAAAAAAAACCATCAACTTAAAAAAGCTTTATGAATCAATGATATATAACTACAGCTATGTATTCTAAAATAGGGTTTAAGCACGGCCGTTAATCACGAGCGCCACATCTTTTTTATTATGCATTAATAAACGAGCCAACGCTACTTCGATGTGGCGCTAAGGCCCGGATGTTTTAAAATTTAACTGATTATTATACATGGTGTGAGGTTTTATATGTTTGTTTCGACATATTTCGCATTGTTTTTTAAAATCTTCCAATGTAGTGCGATTCAGCGAATATAAATTCATCCAAACATGTACAGAAACATTCAATCACAACCCATTAGGAATCGTGAAGACCTTTATAATTTGTGGCATTGCAGAATTCGTAAAAGAAAATCGATGCATTTTAATTGTGTGACGAGCAAAGTCCCAGCCAATTAAATCGCTCATTACATAAAAGATTTCTTTGAACATGTACAAGTTAATGCGTTCACAAAAACAAGGGCTTCTAGCCGGTCTAATAGATAAACTTCCTGTTGTTCAAAAAGAGAAGGATCCAATGCCAAGGAGGTGGCGCCCAGATTAGGAGTTGGCGCTTATGTACATGTTTAGCTATTTTAAAGTGAAATATTCTATGTATTGGTTTCTATCATTTTTAAGTGTGTTTCCTTGACAGTGGAATTCAGTTCCACCCATTCAATTTGTCTAGTGTATAAGGCAAGCTATTTGGTCATAATCTGGTATAGTTTGTGCATCTAATGACATTTCAAACATTAGCACGGGTTCACGAGTTATTGACGGTATTTTTCAAACAGATGTACTCGAGATATTAAGTAGACTTCGAAACAAATGTTCAACATAAGTTTTAAATGGCATGCATTAAACAGACTGTCGATAAGGAAATTTCTGACTAACATGCGTATAGATAAACGCTGTGATACAATTAACGTCAATATTTATATAAGTTTCTATATTTGGTTGCAACGAACTGTTAAATGATATTTTCAAAGCACGTGGATATAGCATTTACGAATGGATTAAACTATAGGTAAATATAATCTAATGAAACACGCTTCAAGCCATACTTTGAATAAAATAAATTACTTAGTATTTGAATTGTTTTGAAATTCATAATTAATCGTGTCCCAGAAGGACGGCGATCTGGGAAAACGGGGCTAACTGCATTTGTGTTCAGTGTCGTCCCAGACTAGCAGGTACACTGGCTAACAAGGAACGCAACTTTCCGCATGTATGGTACTTTTCGTTTAAAGGAAGTCTCGTTTTTAGCGAAAATCCAGGTGAGGCGGAAAGTGTCGTCCCTGATTAGCCTGTGCGGACTGAACTTGCTACATTACTTTACGCTCATAAGCCCAGTTTTCCAAGAGCGTGGATCGGTCATCAACGAAATGTGATGCCCCACTAATAATAACAGTATTAAGTCTAAGAATTGGTTATTGGAACTATTGATGAATGCTGGCTCAAGTCAAAGGTATGTCCATGTCGTTTCAGAAATCCCAATCCGCTCAGCGCCGCTGGCGATCCTCAGTGGCCTGAATATGACACCACGAGTACGACGTACCTAGACATCTCCGCAGCGCACGTGACCCCTAAACACCACTTCCGGGAGCCATTCATGACCTTCTGGACAAGCGTGGTACCGGAACTGCTCACAGCGACCTCGCAGAACGCGACTTCTCCGCTTGTGTGCCCTAAGGAAATCGGTCACACGATTAAAGTGAACTTAGTCTCGGCTGAAAACATCATCATCGCTCTCTCCATTGTATCCTTCTGTCTGCTATGCGCTTGTGTGTTGCTCGTCTGCTTATCGGTAGCTAGGGAGCCGACATTGTATAGCAACAGCAAATACGCGGTGATGAAGACCCCGAACTTGAGCGAGACCCCTTCTATTTCCGGCCCGAGCGACAGCTGACTCTAATAGTCATCATGGGTCCTTTTTTAAAGCGCAGAAAATGTGAAGCAAATCCATAAAATTAGCCTCGTTCTGGGAACATTGGGCTTAATGCATGTGAGTGAAGTGTCGTCCCAGATTAGCCTGTCCAGTCCGCACAAGCCAACCATGGACGATACATTCCATCTAGACCGGATTTTTATTTAAAAGAAATTTTCTTAAATCGAAATTTTCCATAAAAGCGTAATGCACACACTATTCTGGCATGACACCTTATTCGCATATATTAAGCCCAATAGTCCAGGAACGCGGCTCAAATCATAAACGTTTATTATTTATTTATGTTGCAGTCGGTTACGTCAATATTAATTTTTCTTAGCAACATTCCATTTAAATCATTAACCTCTAGATTTCTAACAAGTAACTTGACATATATTCCATATTCCATTCATTACCTTAAAGTACATTGAACGTTACATTGTCTTGCCAGTAGCAAGTATCTCGCCATTTTATAAGTATTCAAGTATGTTCGTATGAACTGAATGTTAAGAGCATTTGGCATTGTTTCCGACTAAATTTTATTGACGACAAGTGTACAACTGATTGTGTATAGTATATTACATGTACGTTTATGTGTTCTAGTTTTAATGTAAAATTATATTAGCGCGTTTTTTACAAATTGTATACAGTATGTATATGTATAATTACAAATGTATATTCTAAGTGTTTACGCACGTTTTATATTATTATTATTTAGATAATAAAATGTACGAACAGATTGGCTGTTTTTGAAGCATTTCCACTAACATCATCTTCAGTGAGAATTACAGACGCATTTACAATTACATTGTTTGACATTAGAAATTCCAATGTAAAGATCAAGAAGTAGCTATAGGTTCGTCATAAACTGGTCGATTTTGCGTGTATTCACAATTGGAGATAACTCTTAATGAAGATGTTTTATTAAGCAGAGCAGACTTGTCTCCCTTTAATTATACTGAAATATACTTATGTTTATGCATAGATTTATAACACAAGTTAAGGTTATACTTAAAACGTAATATCAATCGAACATAGAGTCGCGCTCTTGGAAAACGGGGCTTAATGCATGTGCGTTAAGTTTTGTCCGAGATTAGATTTGGGCTTATCAGGGACGACTCTTTCCGCTAAAACTTGTTTTTCGAGACTTCTTTCAAACGAAACCGTCCATACAGACGGAAGCTCTGCGCGGACTTCACAGGCTATAATGGGATGAATCTTCCCGCGTTTGAATTAAGCACAGGTTTCACAAAAAGAGGCTCATTTTACCTTAAATCCCCCGTATCTTACAACGTTATGAAATCTGACATTGTTTAAAGTTGAAAAAGGTATTCAGTGATCGAAACTAATAAACAGCAGAGTAATGAAAAAGAGTTAACTGTACGCGTTTATTCGATTCAATATAAATCGAACGTTAAACAAAATTTCTGTAATCAATACATTTTTAAGCCAATTTGGTATTTAACTGCAAATGGCCAAATGCTACAAGTAAACCGTTCTCTTTAGTAATTACAATGACCAAGTCAGTTAAGTTTTTACAAGGATGTATTTCAAATAAAGTATTATTTATTTAAACACTTATTTTCGATATTACTACGCTATTGATGGACATACGTATGCATGTGATGTCACTCGAGGTTTTTCACACAATTACCATAAAATAGACGTTGAAATACATGGTTATTTCGTTGGTTTTTAAAAGCTGTTCACTAAATAAGAACATGCGGCTTAAAAACTCTTCTATATATTCTGTGTTTTACAGGCTAAAACCTTATATTTACGTCGCGACCAAAGACCGTTGTCCGCTATGGTTCTGAACCTTCCATGAGCCGAAGCTTCTTCCGAGCATGGACACCATGTGTTTCACGTGCCTCGATAAGTACGTGCTCAAGCATGCACGCGCATTAGGGACCTTCCCATGCCCAACGAGTGGCTTGGGACTTCCGGTACCAGAAGGTGGAACAAACACTCGAGCGCGCCTGGCGGTCCCGGGCGGTCACGTGCCTTGCAAGGTGAAAATGAACTGAGGGCCCCTAAGTTTTTATTATTGAATAAGTATTTGTAATGTATTTTTGTTTATCGATGGACCATGAACAACAATTCGGATGTTCTGGGGTGTAGAAATGTAACCGTCTTAAAGATTTGCTGCTTAAAGTTCCAGCTGTAATAGATTATGCGATTTCAAAATGCGTGTGGTCAAATCAAGCCATAAACATACGTTCATTATTCCTAAAACGCGCAGTTCACACACAGTTTGTGTTTTGTTATAATGTGAGTCACGTTCTGGGGAAACTGGGCTTAATGCATGTGCAGTCCGCATGGATAATCGGGGGCGACACTCTCCGCTTTTATGGAATCTTTCGTTTTGATATATATTCAATTCATTCATATTTGACACATTATTACACAAATAATCAGATAAACATCTAAAGAGAAGTTTATTACGAATATATACTACATGTTATGAGCAAAACAGCACATTTTATTGTCACATGGGGTATGTTACATGCTTTTGTTAGCAGCTAAGCTTAGAAAGACAATGATTGACATTTAAATAAGCTCATATGATTACTGATATATCTATGTTTGTTCCATGCCTTATTAGAATGTATAAATAAAAATATTGATTATATGCCATTTTGTTTGCATTCTAATCTTTAATATACAGCTACAAACTAAGTTTACTGGTCATGTACGTAATTCCGGCCACTTTTGGGACTATTTAAGAAAAATCTTTAGTGTAAGGCAACTGGTTGAAACTAAACTTCACATATATAATCCTGGGTTCAAAACTCACCTGGCATGAAAATTTAAATAGAATTAGATCGGTGAATGTTACTTAATGAACAGAAAATGATGACATGTAAACTATCCATTTTCGTAAGTTAAATGTACCTAAAAAATCGGCCACTTTTCAGTTTGATCTGCAGATAAAATTACAAAGCAATATCTTTAGACAAATGTCCTCAATTTCAGAGTATTAATCAATGTTTATACTATTATAATTTTTGACTTGAAATTTAAAATAAATGCGAAATTTTTATACCAGTTACTCCCCCTACCTATTTTAATAAATATAAACAATGGGAAGCTGCTAATTCTTAAAAAAATACTTGTTTTTAATGGGTTTAATCAATTTTTTCAAACACAGCTAAAAAACTAAATACATTTTGTTTAAAAAGTTTACCTCAGTGTTGATTATTAGTAAACGCTTATATATAATATTTAAACATGTAATCTAGTAATAGTCTTATCAAGGGAGGTAATTCAATTATCAAAAATTTATATTTAGGTTCTGATTTGTATGTTTTGAATATAATTTTTTGTACAATTAATTGGTTAAACCTTAATTTAAGTTGATTAGATAAAATTTAAATAATTTTGTCAAATATATTAGTTTCTTATATGAATATAATTGTTGCAACTAATGATGACATCACTTTCCCCACGAGCCAAATATTTCCTGCTATATTTGTGACATTTTAACACAAAAGTTTACAATGATATGGTTCTTACATTTGCAACATATTGAGAGTAGGGATGGTTTTCATGTTGTTTTTTCTAAATAAAAACAAAATAAGTGCGTGAAGATCATCAAAATGATTTTACACAGGTGGCCGATTTTTTACGTACAGGCCGGAATTACGTACATGACCAGTATGCAGTTAATACTGTGATTTATGAATTGCTTTAAAAATGCGATTTTTTACGACAGAGTTTAAACACAAGTTTGCGAAAAAAAACATGTAAGATACTTATCAGTGTCCAGCTAGGATTGGAAAAGAGCAGCGGGGGCAATTTTGTCAAAAGGGCATTTTCAAGCGCGCAGTATTTTCTCAAAAGGCAATTTCGAGCGCGCGGTCGTATCCGGCATGTTCAATGTTGAATATGCATTTATATGTTATTTATAATTGCTAGAATATATTTTTTCCATTATTATTTAATCATTTAAATAAAATGTCAACAATTAGTAATAAATACATATCAATGTAATGCGACATTAATAAATAATAAAATGTCTCATTTTTTATAGTTTTTTTAGAAATAAAAGGGCAAGGCGGTGCTTCGGCAGGAAGGGAGCCCTTAAATGTATGCCTCTACATCATTATACATTGATAATACTGACAATAAAAATTGTTTTGACACGTTTCATTATTGTGATAACCTATGTTAAATCGTGTTATGCAAGAATCAACCGCTTTAATTGAATTGAGACATACTAAAACAATATGTTTCCTGGGTATGACCAATATTTGGTTTCTAAAGGCTGATCTAAAAAACGCTTCCACTTCAGTGAACAATACCGAAACCTCCGAGCCGCTCAGTGGACACCATATCAACTACGCCGTACTATCTTAAATTCAAGAGGCTAAATAAGCACACACTAATAAAACATTAGATCTTAAAGATTGGCAGATGTAAAACGCTTCATCCAGCAAAAAAACAACATTTAATTGTTTGGATGCATTGTTTTTGTATTGAAATATTTATTGTGTTTTGTACACAATAATGTCCAAATTTGTATTACATTCCATAGTTGTCAAATAAGCTTTTGCCCGTATATTAGGTAGCACCTATAGTCACAGTATTATTTGAAGTCAGTGCTTGAAATAGAATGCAATAATACATTTAACAAATTTATGACAGAATAAAAATCAGTCAAGAACGTTGAAACCATATTTTTTAATTTCACTTAAAACCTATGTATGTTGTTATTTTTCTTTAACTCAGTTTTCTCAGTTAGTTGTACTTTTGTCTTCATTCAGTTATTTTATTCACCTATATATCTTGTTATGACATTTCAAAATAAGACACCAAATGATTAATTTTACAGTTTATGGTTTAAATATTTTACAACAAATGATGCAATTTAATGCAATGGGAGTTTGTTTAAATAATTTGTTCACAGTTCAACGGGGGGGGGGGGGGGGATGCGTATACAGGAGCGTTCCGGGTTTTAGTGGGGTAAGTTGGAACTTACTTACAAGATGGCGTCGTTTTCGTGTTTTTTGGGAAGAAGTAACGGATGTTTTCACCCGATAAGCCACTTAATATTTACATATCTTACAAATGACTACGCCCTTTCGTCTCTACAGTGTTTTTTTTTTGCTTCAAGGTCGTAAACGTCGGGATAAAACTGTTGGTGTCGTCCCGATTGTCCCACATTTAGAAATTCCATACACCGTTCAAATAGGTGTGAAGAGGCGTAAGATGGGTAATACAAGTATAAAAAATATCATGTCTAGGATTTATTATGATTAACTACGATCAAAGTATAAAACGATGATTATCTATTGTTTGTCTGCTGTAACATAAATACAATATAAATTTCAAAAATAAGATAAATAAAAACTGTTATTTTATATAATTAAATTATATATCCATGCGTTATCAACAAATTAACCTAACTTCACTTTTTTCAAAATTCCACGTTGCTGTATTTACTTATAAACACGAAGGGATGAGCATTTTGCTTGACGGATTCAGATTTGTACTAAGTATGTATACTTGTATACTCATTGATCTTACAACATGCGAAGTATTGTTAGTATGCCATTCGAATTAAAGTATACAGAATCTTTATTCAGAGGGGAGATTAAATAACGGATTGAACGATTGATGCTTTGAATCGAAATATTAAGAATAAATGGTGATTGTTAAATAAACAAATTACCTGAGATTGTCTGATTTTTTAAATACATTCATATTGCATTTTATAGGTATTAAATCGATTGGTGATTAAATATAAAATGTTAATAAAGTGTGTCTATATTCCCTCTAATGGAAGAGAATAAAAATAAAATATTTATCGAGAAACACTTTTGTGTTTATGTTATGTTAATTTAATCAAATAAATACACGAAATAAATACCCCTTTTCGAGCCCCAGATATGCGACTTACCTGTCTTTTCCGTTATCGATTTTTTACTCTTAAAATAAAAATGTAGGACAATCGGGAGTAAACCAAACAGTTATCGAAGGGAAACCGTCCACACATCGGTTGTCTATTTACGCAACGTTCGAGGAATTAAATGTACACATATCATGTTCTCTTATAATACATTTGTACGCACGTGTACATTAAACTTTAACGAAAATCACTTTTTTTCATTTTCTCGACGCCGTTTCATCTCTGATAACAAATGTATTACAATAGAATTATTCACCCCCCTTTTTGGAACTGACTTCCTTTTAATCACAATTTTGGACCTGACTTCCAAATGACACACAGCCTTTTCCTATGTTAAAGAGCTCGATACGAACTTCCTACCATCTTTAATAATGTTTATATTTGTACTTCAATATTATAGTTGTATAGCATGCTATGTGGTGCAATATACGTGTTTTCTTAATCACGTTACTAACTGCAGTTTTATAATGATGCTTTACGAAAAACCTACCGACCAACTAAATAAATTCACATATTTGCATGGATGGGTTGTGGGTGATGTACGAGCTAATAGAATGTTTATCAGCCTTTTTTAGTAATATTTAAATTAATTTAATGTATTTTATTACGTGCCGACCTTATTCTGGTATGAACTTGTTTAAACAATATTTTTACTGTAAATGACAAAATGCTACATGTGAACCGTTTTCGATAGTAATTACAATTACCACGTCAGTACAGTTTTTAGAAGGGTGTAGTTCAAATAAAATGTTATTTATTTAAACAATCATTTCCGAAATAACTACGCTCTTGATCGGCATAAGTATGCCTGTGATGTCAGTCGAGATTTTATCACACAATTAACATAAAATGACACTGGAATACATGGTTATGTCGTGTGTGTTTTAATGTGTACATTAAATAAGAACATGACCCTTATAACTCGTTTTATATATTCAACAGTGTTTAAACCGTCCGTAAAGATTTCACAGGCCAAAACCTAACACTTTCGTCGAGACCATGGATCGGTGTCCGCTAAGTTTCGGAACCTTCCTGAAGCCGCAGCTTCTTCCGTGCCTGCACGCCATGTGTTTCACGTGCCTCAATGAGTATGCGCGCGGATCAGGGATCTTTCTGTGGTCGGTGTGTATCTTGGAACGTTCGGCACCGGAAGGCGGTGTGTCCAAATTCGACGACAAACAATACATCAAGGTGGAACAGACGCTCGAGCGCGCCCTGGCGGCAGCGCATGGTAACGTGCCGAGAATAAGATAAGGGCAACTCAGTGTTTTATTTAAGAAGTATTTGTTATGTATCTTTATTTATCGATTGCCCATGAACGTCTTTTCGGAGTTCTGTTGTGCAGAAATTAAACCAGCTTGACAATTTTCTGCTTGAAGTTTTAGCTATGACAGATATTGCGATTTCAATATGCTTGTTGTGAACATTAGCAAAAACAAATACATAAAGTATTCATTCCACCGCGCGATTCAAATACATTTTAGGTTCGTCATCATATCAGCCGCGTTATGGGAAATCCGGGCTTATTGCATGTGCGTAAAGCATCGTCCGAGATTCGCCTATTCAGTCCGAACAGGCTAATCTTTGTCGACACTTTCCGCTTTTATCAAAAATTTGGAATTCAAGCAACCATCTTCTTAACGAAAATCAAATTTAGGCGGAAATGTCGTCCTTGATTAGAATATTGCATCATGCATTAAATAAGCAGCGTTATGGCAAACTAGGCAAATTTCGTCCTTGATTTGCCTAGTTTGCCGTAACGCTGCTTATTTTATTCATGATGCAATATTATAAAAAAGAGTACAACAGAAATGATCATTTATTTGACTACTTGTAAATTCAATCTTCTGTTAAGTGGTTTCTACTATCCATATAGTAAAAATGTTGTTATTTTTAATTGTCCACGGTCAAGTGGCATCTTTACTCCTAAATATTGTCTATGCCGTACCATAAAAAGCCTATTATATGAACAACAACTAAACACATACCTAACTGTTGTAATTGTTGGTATACGCGGTTATCGCCCTAACACATACGCCGTTTTGTCCATTGTTACATTGCCCATACGCCTAAGTTTCCCATATGTTTGGTTTATCCTCCCTCACCTTACCCACACGCCCGAGTTTGCCTCCCCCAAATTACCCATACGTCTGTGTTATCCATACGCACGTATTTCCATCCTTCACATTACTCATACGTCCGTGTTTCCCATACGCCAGTGTTTCTCCTCCCCAAAGTGTGCAATGAAAAGAAGTACTCCACACCAGTGTCGCGTCGACTAAGAGCGAAACTTTAGACGGGAACATCTGCGCCTAAACGTTGTTCGAACCCATGCCATGGTCAGCCTGACAGGGCCAGAGGGAAGGCACGTCCTCGCGATGACTGGTGGGTGGTCGACGTAATAAGTGCAGTTCTTTTCTACCAGAACTATGCAAATTCACATTTGCACAGAACAGCGGATAAGTGCATATGTGCGCGGGGGTGGTACCGTCAACCTTATATTTTATTTAACTGGGTTTCCGCTAAGAACAGACTTCCTTTTATAAAAACAATGCCATAATCATACGTGTTAAGCCCTGTTTCACAGAGAGCGCCTCATATTATATTGCATATACCTCTGAATCAAACCAACGGTCTTACAGAAGTAACAGAAGCACGCAAATACAATGTGGGCAACGATATCAACGTAATGACGCTAGTGGTTTACTCCACGTTCATTTATATCAAGTAGAACGTATAGAATCAGCATGACAATATAATCAAAATAGATTTACACTTAACGTATTAATGGCTGAAAGGTAAATTTGACACCGATTTAAGCAAGTGCTTGAGATGTGTATATTTATTTTATTGTCGGAACATAGCTTAAATACGAGAATGAATTGATAATCGAAACCAACCTTCCTATCCATAAAAGTCATTTAAAAAAAATGTAGATTGTTTAATATTATTTCGTTAGCCACTCCGAAAAACATTGTGTATGTGTAGTGTGATAAAACCAATATAAAGATGTATGTATGCTTACATTGTACATTACATAATAGGCTTGTGCTATTGTTTTGTGTTAATTTGCTACTGTCTTGCAGGTTACTGGGACAATCATATCAACGAGGAGCTGACGTTATACTGCCGCACATGCCAATATCCGATGTACATGCGCTGTCGCCCGACCACGCACGATGACCACACGACCGAGAATCTCGTGGATTTCGCGTCGCGCATTAAGCTGGGTTCCCACTGCCGATCAGATCAACTCCAACAAGCCCGACCAAGCGGTCGGGTACTGGTCTGGTTCTGTCGGCATGAGTGGTCGGGGTTCTCGGGTAAGTCGGCATTGGTCGGGCATCCTACCCGATATTTTTTGACATGTAGCGGTCGAGTAGGAAATGGATCGAGAAGCGCTCGGGAAGTGGTCGTGTATTAGTCGAGTAGATGATCGAGTTGATCGTGAAGCAATCGTGTGGCGATCGGATTGACACCTTTTACACGATCTGTACCCGATCCGCTCGACCTCTACCCGAGTTATGTTAGATCGCAACACGATCCACTCGACCTCTATTCGATTTGATGTACAGATTTACTAGACTGCTACCCGATGGCTACTCGACCGTACACGATCACTTCCCGATTGCTATTCGACCATACACGAGCTCTGTACCCGATCCGCTCGACCTCTACCCGAGTTATATTAGATCGCTTTGTACGACTGTAGTACGACCATTACGATATGGTCGTGTAAAGATCTGGTGGCGATCGAGCTGAGGTCCACTTGCTCGAGCTGAGATCGTATAGAGCTCGCGTATAGGTCGAGATGATCGAGCGGAAATCGGAAGGATGGTTGAGTGGACGTCGTGAATGAGTCGTGTGGGGGTCGTGTGTTATCGACAAGAGGTCGAGAAGAAGTCGTGTATACCCTTTTTAGTCGAGCTTGGTCGGGTTTGGTCGGGAAATTTCGGTGATCGGGATGATCGAGTTGATCGGATCGGCAGTGGGAACCCACCTTTAGACGCGACCACAGAGTCGACTTGGACGAAAATAAAAGCTACCGGCTCCATATGCTTAACGTAATCCAGGATCTGCGAGTGTACGCCGAGAAAAAGATTGAACCAAATAAAGTAAAATAAAAAACACTTGGTGTTCGGGAGGCGGGAGCAGTTCCACAAAGCGATAGATCGGTAGTGTGCCGCCATGTTGAGAAAACTGGACACGGAATTGGTTCATGAGCAGGTGCGCGATGTGGAGGACATGGGCGCGTTGGAGTGGGTCATGCTGACTCAGCCACAGCCAACCAGATGGCAGACTTAGGTTCGGATATCAAGGACATCAACGGAAGCCTCAAACTGGCGAAGAAGGAAGTGCCTCTCAGTTTGACGGGCATCAAATTCAACTTTGAGTTCACCTTCCAGACACAGGCGGAAATGGGTCTGCGGTACCTAGTCGGGCGTCTGTCCACAGACCTGACCCGCCCCGCTGCATCTCCATCAGCTAAGTGGATAACACGTATAACGTCATCAGCTCAATCTGTCCCTCGACGGATGTAAAGTGCTGGATGGCGTACGACTAGAAGACCGAAGTGTTCCTATTCGACAGGTTCGGGCAGTGCATTCGAACCACGTCTCTTCGCCGCGACGTGAATTGCCTGGCGATATACTCGGACGGGAACGCGCATGTGTCGTGTCGTGAGGAGCACACCGTCAAGAGATTTGATAGGAACTTTGCTCCTGGGTTTGAACTACTGACCCTCGGTGTAAAAGGCTAAAGCTGAAACCACACAGCCATCCATGCTTTCATTAGATACTACTTATGATATACTGTTTAAAAGCAATCAATAAACGTGATAGAGTATATAATTTCACACCAGCAATATGAAGTTTTCTGTAACCTTGAGGCAAAACGGCCACATGTAAAGATCTCAGTTGACGAGACTTCGGTGCAGTGGCACTTCACAAGGGATGTGAGAGAGAGAGTTGTGCAGTCAGTTCTATTTTTAGAAGGGTGTAGTTTACTATAATTTACTATAAAATAATTTAATTTAACTACATGTTATTTTGACGCTGGAAAGACACACGTTCATTAATCGAATAAAATCCCTCGTATCTTAGAACGTAATTAATACACATCATGGATTTTCCTACCACACGCACCCAGAAATATTAAAAAAAAACAGTTTTTGCAAGTGCCCATAAAGAGAAAACTGCCCTCACATAAATGCTTTCATTTTTAAAGAGTATATAATTTCACACCAACAATATTGAGTATACTGTAACCTTGAGGCTAAACGGCCTTATGTAAAGATCTCAGTTGACGAATTCTATACATAGATGGTGACGTGTACCCAATGCAGTTGACGAGGCTTCGGTGCAGTGGCACTTCACCAGGGATATGAGAGAGAGTTGTATAAAGAAGGGTGTAGTTAACTATAATTTACTATAAAATAATTTACTTTAAGTACATGTTATTATGACGCCGTAAAGACACATGTTCATTTATCGAATAAAATCCCTCGTATCTTAGAACGTTATTAAATTTTACATTCTGTAACGTACACAACAGTGTTCTCTGTTCAGTGACCAATAATATTATACAGTATGGTAATAGAACAGAGATAACTTTGCAAGTTTAATCTATTTAATATAAAGATGAAGTTAAATACATGTCGTGTCATTTAATACATGTTGTAAGTCAATTTGATATATAAGTACACAAAACAAAATGCAACAAGTATTCCTTTTTGGTTAGTAATAACAATTACAAAGTCAATGAAGTATTAAGAAGGGTGTAATTAAAATAAAGTATTATTAATTCACGCAATCATTTACGATATAAACGTTATTCACGGTCATGAGAATGATTTTGACGACAGTGTAGCTTTCTTACGCAGAACTATAAAATAGCCGTTGGAATACATGGGTATGTTGTATTTTGTATCATGTGTAAAATCAAGAACATGCGATCGAAATCATTGTTTTTACTGAAAAGTGTTAAAACCGTCAATAAATATTTCGCAGGCTAAACCTTATACTTCTATACTTCCTTTGTGACCATGGACCGGTGTCCGCTATGTTTCGGAACAGTCTAGAAGACGAAGCTTCTTCCGTGCATGGACACCATTTGTTTCATGGCCTCGATGAGTACGTACTCAACAATGCGCGCGCATCAGGGACTATCCCATCCCGGTGTGTGGCTTGGAACTTCCGGTACCGGAAGGCGACGTGTCCCAATTCGACGACGATCAGCACATCAAGGTGGAACAGACGCTCGAGCGTGCCCTGGCGGCCACGTGCCTTGCGAGGTGAGAATGAGCTAAGGGCCGCTTTTTAATTTAAGAAGATTTGTTATGTTTTAGGTTTTTCTATCGATCGACCATTAACAATGATTCGTATGTGTTGAACTTTAACCAGCTTTAAGATGCGCTACTTTAAGTTCCATTTGTTATAGATTATGCGAATTCAAAATGCGCGTGGTCAATGAAGCAATACACATACATACATATTTCATGTCAACGCGCAGTACACACAAATTTGTGATTCGTTATAATATTAGCCGCGTTCTATGGAAACTGGGCATAATGCATGTGTCATTAATGTACACGTAGGCAAATCAGAGACGATACTTTCCAATTTGAAGGAAGTCTCTTCTAAAAGATAATCAAGCTTAGGCGGAAAGTGTCGTCACTAATTAGCGTGGAATGCACCGGCTAATCTGACAAGACACTTCACGCACATTAAGTTAAGTCCAGTTTTCATAAATGCGGCCCATGTATTGCCTATTGCAATATTTATTATTAATTATCATAATGGAGATGTACATTCCTGTTTTGAATACAGCATCAATACAGTTGTTTCTAATTATCATATAGGGATGTTTTTTTTAATGACCTTCGGTCACTGGGCAAATCTTTATTCCTTAATATTTTCCTTACCGTACCAACAAGCACAGTGTACATGTATTGACGATTTTCGACAAAACCCATACGGTCGTGTTTTCGCATACGCCCGTGGTTCCCATACGCCAGTGTTTCCAATACGCCAGTGTTTCTCATACACCGTTGTTTCGCATACGCTAGTGTTTCCCATACACCCGTGTTTCCCTAACCCGTATTACCCATATGCACGTGTTTCCCTCACCACATTTCCCATATGCCCGTATTTCCCCTATCATCTATACGATAGGGTAACACCAGTGTTTCCCATCCGCGAGTGTTTTCCCATACGCCCGTGTTTCTCTCCCTAGGTGCTAAGAAAAGGACGCCACCCAGCGCTGCGTCGACTGCGAGAACTTGCGTGGCGTCTGTAGCACGCCCTGGTCAAGAGGCAAGGCACTTCATCATGACGACTAGTGGGTGGTCGGTTTCACAGTTGAAGATCTTTTCTCCCATGACTGCCCTTATGTACAGGGACATAGAACAGCGGTTAGGTCCTTGTATGCGCGTAGTAGTACCAACTACCGTATTTTCTAAAGAACTGCACTCTGTGAAAACGGGGCTTAATTCATGTTCGTACATTCTATATCGTCCGTTCAACGCAACATACCATAAAACCGGAAAGTGTCGTCCCTGATTAGCATCTACAGACAGCACAGGCTAATCTGGACGACACTTTACGCAAATGCATTAAGCCCCGTTTTCCTAGAGATATGCTCAAATAAATTCGAACGTATATAGCTTGAATAATATTAGGAATTAAATAAATTGTGTTAAGCATTTTGTTACACTTTACTTAAACATGGCTGGGTGGTAAACTTGACAATGATGTAAGCGTTTAAGATGTGTTTGTTTATTATATTGATTGAACGCGCTTAAATGAGGGAATGAGTATAGCATAGAACCAAATCTTCCACTTAATATAAATCATGTCAACAATTTTGACAATAAAGTTATTGCAACACATGTTAAATTATTATGTTAGCCACTCTGAAATATATTTTGTATAAGCAGTGTGAGCCATTGTTAGTCATACCAATGCAAAGAAGTTCCGACTACGAAATCCGAACATATACGAGCGAACGCGAGACTAGCTTCGGAAGCACGACGTGTTTCTCATGAATACGTGCTTCTTCCGACGGTGCCGAAGCTTGTAAATGTTGAAACCGTAGCTATTGCTATAAGGAATAGTGATAATTTATGGGGTAACTTTTTTACGAAAAATTTTGCGGAATTTGATTTCAAGTAGTTATGTTACTTAAAAAATGCTTTGATAATAATTTTATGAAATAATAAAAAAATGAAGTCAATATTAGGCACTGTTTTCACACATTTTATTTAATACATTAAATAAAATGTCCATAGAATTATGTTCTTTAAAGTCCGTTAGTAAGCCAATGCTTGAGTGTATATTGTTTGATGAACGATATATTTGCAAGAAGGGTCTCAGCAATGTGAAAGGATTTTAAAATATAAAATGCTTTATTTTAACCACTTCCTTAAATCATAGTCGGATCAAGGACGCGCTAGGAAAGCAGCGTAGACTAAGACGAAACGCTAGTGTATTATATACGTCGCAATTAATCATTACACAAATCATGTACATTAACAACCTCAGACATGATATTTATTTGGAAACAGATTTAAAAGAAACTGTGAAGAGAAGTATAAAAAAGGTTTATTTGGAAAATATCATCTTAAATTAAACCATCTGTACAATTAAATAAAAAATATTCAGTCCTTACAAGTGCAGCGAATTATTGATAATTGAAAAGAATGAGCACGTTCAAATACAATTTCTGGAATATTACAAGATTTAATATCACATTTCTGTGATATAATCTGCCGTTTATGATACAAATGTATTTCAGCACTGTATAGTTAGAAGTTCTTCCGAAGGTAGTGCGTTCTTTTCATTCATAAATAACACGATTACACATAACATAAATTATACGAGTCGTTAACATATAAAGGGAGGTTTACAATGCATATATATATATATATATATATATATATATATATATATATTGCATATTCTGTACAAAACAGCACAATATATTGTCTCATGGAATAGGTTACTTAATAATTGGAAAACATATTATATTAAAAATACTTATTTTAACATAATTCAATGGCGTATAAAACTCTCGAAGGACCAGTGAAATAGAATACATCAGTGTTCCGTGAGATGCAAAGCACCAGAGACAAAACACAAACTCGTAAACAATAAACTCTTCACTCGTTTTTCAAATGGAATGTATAGCTACATCATGAAGTTGTATAAATAATTGATAATAATTACACAGTAAAGCGAAAGCTAATTATTTAACATAAAAGGGTGTTGTTTACGGTTTTTGCATTTTGTCCAAGCTCGAGTCAAAATCATTTAAATATTTATATTAGTGAATTGAGCGTCGCCACCAAATTTAAAGAACACAAAAAAAGAAAAGAGCACATATAGATTATTCACTTTTCGCGTTTTTAATTCTGTATAGTTTTATTAATTTCGAATTATGAAGCAAATGTAAATTTGTAATGTTGTCTACGTGCTTAGTGTTATGTCACTCTCTTTTCGTCTTGAATCTGTGACAACTTGTTTGATAATTGTCACTTTGATAAAATGGTGCTCCAGGAAAAAGATAGAACTATAAATGTGCCATTTTCTTTGAATTCACATTGTGTAATGTCAATGCCGTCCTGCTGTTTCATCCAGTTACAAGAATCCGTCTCATTGGTAGGTATAACACAGTTTAACAATTCACAACGCACACACGCGTCCCGTGATTTTGACCATTCCACCATTGACTTTACATCTTGAGCGGAAACATCACAGCTAAAATAAACTACCTTTCTGATCGATTCAGGAAGATAGCCCAGCAGTGTAACCGCACGATTTGTCACATATATTATAAGCGTGTGTAGACTAGTCAGCTTTGGAAGAGCTGCACAGAGAAGGTTAATTGATTGAACATCCATCAGCTGTAGACGTGTAATGTTTTTACCAGTGATGGACATCGATTGTAAGATGCGCCTCTCTGATAATGGTGTTGGAAGAGCTATAGAACACGAACGCATATAGGTGCAGTCTAAATTACTTAAAACGGTACCTCCATAACATGATAAGCTCTTGAGCTTAAGACCCTGTAGGTCTAATTGTAGGTCTGATTGAATCCAGCCTACAAGCTGCAGATACGACAATGATTCTCTCGATTGCGAAATAATTTCCTGTACACGATTTGTATTGTAAAACCATTGTGTGGAGAATTGTGCATCCATGCTTGTGATGTTTGAGATGTTCATATCTATCAACGTATTTAAATCATCGATTTCCTTGATAGGAAAATTTAAATAATTAGGTTTTATATGAGTGAGTGTAAGTTGTAAGCACGGCTGTTTATTCGCCAACCTTTCAATAAAGCCACCCAATAAAATTATTTGTGCGAAATAAGGCGTGGAAAATAGATCTATTATCTGGTCTGAAATAGAAAGCAGCTTGCTTTCCATGTCGCTTGTTATGACATCCATCATGTGCTTTGACATTCTTTCAGCCGCTGGACCACACATTCCACACGTGAAGATAAATAACTGACCGATGTCCAGAATAGACTTACCATCACAATACGCCGACTGTATGGCGCTCATGATGTCTTCAATGCCCGTCTGATTAATTGCAATATGCATCGATGCTAGAAACTCCTGAATAGTTTTGTGTACAAACATGTATGGTATATTCTTTTGCGGGCTAAGCGCCAACGATTTTTTCTGTGTGATAATCCCTGTCTGAAGTAAGTAACCAAGTTGTGTTTCCGTCATATGGTTTGTGATTGTGTTTTTCGCAAAGACTAGCGACGATTCTTTACTAGAGTCTGTTAGTGTTTTAAACGCTAGTGCACATGCAGAGCGAATCAGCGACCCATTAGCCGACATATACTCGTTTTTTCCTGTTTCAAATATGTGTTTTATTTCTTTAACGCAAATTTCTTCAGTGTCAAAATCTTCAAGTTGAAGTTTGTGCAACCCCTTGGCTATGTGCATATCTAGCATATTCATGTATATAGCACATATTGAACCTTCCATTAAACGTCCAACGTAAAACTGATGAACGAGTTGCACACAAATAGCTGGTATTGCCATGAGATTTATCACGCTTTTTCTCTCTAGTTTCATCAAGAAATCATTAAATTTTCTTTGTTGATCCTCTTGCGAAATACCGGCTTTCTCAGCTAAAACATTAATTACATTTTTCGCCAATGTTTGGTAGTTCGCAACGCCCGAAATTTGGAACATACGTGTTAAGCTATCGCTCATTCTGCGATTGGCAAATTTCCATGGTCGTGCGGTTATAATGTTGGTAATGTTTTTTCGCTGTAGGTACAGCGGCATACTCCGGTCTTTAACGCACCTGAAAGCACAGTCCCGTGGCGGAGGAAAGGATAAATCGGGGTGGTACCATTCGTCTGCGGCGTCTGTAAGAACGATGCATTTATGTTCCCAGACACTGTCATCCCAAGCTAGTTTGTTGCTTTTTATGGCATCTTCAATCATCTGACTGACGTTACACATGGATCCGCTGTAATCACGTAAAGACACAAAAAACAGAAATGCATAATCTCGCAAAGTGCCCAGATCACTGAATGGTACTAGTTGTGAAGTCTCCTCACTGGTACTGGCCTTTATCGCGATTTCTTTCTCAGTATTGGTACAATTTTCCGAATGGGCATTACACCAATCAAGAACCAGTTTTGTGGAAAACGTTGTTTTACAACAACCTGGATCACCTTGGATATAAATTGTATTAACCGGATTCCCATCACGATGCAGCAACTCTTTGTAGCAATTCACGTCTGATTTCATCGTTGAAGACTTGTCCATCTCACTCCCGCCATGTATGTCGTCCTGGCCTCTCTTAAGTGCCTTGATGGACGGGGGAACGTAGATCCGTTCCAAAGGTACATCTATGTCAGGATCCAGCATGGACACCGGCACAACACACATTGCCCGGTACTGTTCGATTAACCGCGCCTGAATTTCTGCAAGAAATGGAATAAAATAAACAAACACGCTAACATGTCTAATGAAACATACAAGTAAATTCCTAAGAATGCATTCAAGTATTACAATAACAAAACATCACTTAACGCCCAAACACAAAAATTAAAAACTTTTTTATAGAAATTATTCTTTTCGACTCATATCAGGTAAATTAATGCACATACTTGCTTTATGTGCAAGAAGCATTTTGAAATAAAATTAGATATTTTTAAAATATGTATGACCTTTCTCCATTAGTAACCCGCATATATATTTTCATGATTGTATGTCACAGTTTCTCTTCATAACTTGTGAAAACTTATTTTGTGTCATAAGCCCCAGTGAACTTGACCTTTGACATGTACACCTCAGAAATAATCAATAAAATAATGTTACTATTACGCCAATTGAAAAAGCTGTCTTATTTGTTTTCATTAGCTAAATATCCCTCGAATTTAACATTGACTTAGAGTGACTCAAAAGAAAGACGCTTTAAATTAGGATCTTCCGTTATCATTCGTTATCAAATAATTGCCAGCGCATAGTGCACAGAGAAAAAATAAATAGTAATGACATTTTAATAAAAACAATTTTCGTCAATGTGTTAGCGATTTTTCATTATTGTATTATTTACTAACCGCCCAAAATATTCTTCTTAAATTATATTAAATTTTTGTATTTATAAAATGTTTGCTGTTTATCTGACCTATGATGTTGATTATTATTAACATGGTGATGTTTCATCGTAACATTAATTGTAAAAGAAGACAAACTTTCTCCGAAATAAAACCCCAAATTGTCTAGAATGAATAATCTATTTCAAATCTTGTACAAGTTTCATAATTATTCAGACAATTCATAGCATCCCTAGATCTAATTGTATGCTACATCAAGTCACCTCTCAAAATGTGCAGCTCCATGAGATACACATGCATGCCAATTATGAAGTTGCTACATCAAGTTAAACAGACACTTTTCAAAGAAGTACAAAGAATTCAAATCGAAACAAATTCAATAAAATGCGCTTTAAAACTGACTTAACATATTTGGTATAAACATTTACGCTATACTTATTGTATGTTTACATTTTACATGCATTACTTGATAAAGTTTGAAAATAAATATTTTTCCCGCAAAAAACTTGTGTGTTCTGAAAATATGCACTTTATTAATTACTATTTAATGATTAGTGTAAATGAACAAGTTCGTATGTTAATCAACAACAGTAAACTAAAGAAAATAACAAATAATGAACATACAGACATAAACAGTTGATGTTGTTTTTGTGTTGATGCTGTAATCGTGTTTTATTTTATCACGATGATGATTATTGGATGAGACAGGGAGTTAACAGAAGATGCAACAAATTCTGTATTGTATATGAATTGCCTGTTATTCTTCGAAAAGTCTACCTTACAAGAGCTGTCACAAAGGAGCATGCTAAACTATTCTTCCGCTTTGATAGAATAATGTACGTTTTCTGACAGTCACCTGTTGTAATGACTATAAAGGCATAATTGATATTGATTTTATGAAGTAGTTACAGAATATATGTAAACTTTAAGCTGAATTGAATTTAATTTACTTTGAAAGCGATCTCTAAATTTAAGCTCTGGGCTACCTACGCACGAAATCCTGTTAGTCCAGCCCATTACAACCATACAAATGCAAGGTATTTAGTGGAAAGCATTTTGCTAATGTTAAGTTATACAGACATTGACCAAACTAGCCTTAAATGCAATTCTACCCTAGAACTGCATGGGAACTACCTACAAACACATTAAAAAACAATACCCCCATACATTCTCAAGTTATTGACCGGGACTTTTTTTCTATTTGGTAGCAATTACCTTGCCTTCAGTGACCAAACGAGCAATCCCTCGCTAGACAATCCTGTAACCTACCTACTCGACCAATTTCAACACACTATCTCCATCCTAACTTATGTTATGCAGCGAAACGTTTTGACCTATTTGTAGCAATAGTGACCTTGACCAAACTGGTCCCAAATGCAACCCTAGGAAGGGCAGAGTTATAAGCCTTATCTGCGATCCTGAATGATGATGTCAAAGACACGTGTCGTTTCGATCAATATATTTTGTAGTTACAAAAATATGCACTTGTTGCAGGCAAACTTTAACCTTGATTTAAACGTGTTCTAAATTTCATTTTGAAATAACTCATTTAAATGTTTGCTTGTAATAATTGCTTAACATGTTTCTTTAACCTTAATCATGTTGTATTTTAGCAAAGTGTCATAAAGTGTCACATCACTTCTGGTAATTGTTATCTTTATATGATACAAAACAACGCTGAAAACATGTTAGATCATTGCAGTCCTTGTTTAAATTAAGATAATGCTGCACCTCCTGCTCGGAAATTCGATGGCGTCACAACATCATTCTGATGACTTGTTTACTAAAAAGAGTGCCAGTATGTGTACATTTAAATGGAATATGCATTAATATAATTATGTTGATGTGTTTTTGGATGGATAAAGTTAGTAAAATTTGACATAAAAGTGTACGGATAACATAGCTCTAATTTAAACAGTGAGAATAATCATGTATTGTATTTTGTTTTAGAATTAACACTGACACTGCTGTTCAATGTTTATAAATGGGCAGAGAACAACGTTAACAGAATTTATTAACACAAAAAGATGGTTAGAATGTTCATAGATCACATTAATACAGATATGATAATTAAATCAAGGTATCGAGTTATTTCTTAGATGTATAAACTGTTTCTATGATCAAATAAATACATTCTCAAACAAAAGCCTATTTCGATTAAGTTTTTAGAAAGGAGAAAGCATATCTACTAAACATCAGCATTTAGTGGCGACGGATTTGTATTGTTGTAGAGGTGTATTGTTTTTAATGCTGTGTCATTTTGTTATCCGTTGCGAGGAATACAGTATTTAGGAGATAAACCTTGCCACATTCTGTTGACTAGAGATAAAAACATACATTGGGTCAGGCATTTTAAATTCATTTTGCACAAAGAAACGGGATACAAGTGCAGAAACATGATTTTCGAAGAGTGTTTGGCTTTTTGCTTGATCATGTTACTATCTGAATTTATTATACACATGTTTGTTCTACATGCTAAGAATACGTTATTACATTTGAATTACTCCAATGCCATTGTTCATGATTATGAACAGACATGGGACCTACCGGTTAATGTACTGTTCCATGTTGCCTTATCTTCATTATTCAGCACGTCATCTTTTTGCCTTCGAATTGTTTCGAGTACATCACTTCCTTTCCTTCGTACCATTTCAAGTATATCATCTCCTTTACACTTAACCGTTTCAAGTACATCATCTCCTTTCCTTTGAACCATTTCAAGTATGTGAACTTCTTTTCTTTGTACCTTTTCGACTACGTCATCTCCTTTACTTTGTACCATTTCGAGTACATCATCTACTTTACATTGTACCGTTTTAAGTACATTATCTCCTTTCATTTGCACTGTGTCTAGTACATAATCTCCTTTACTTTGTACCGTTTGAAGTATGTAACCTCCTTTACTTTGTACCGCTTCAATTATGTCATCTCCTTTACTTTGTACCGTTTTAAGTACATCATCTCCTTTCCTTTGTACCGTTTCAAGGACGTCATTTCCTTTCGTTTGTATTGTTTCAAGAGCTTTACTTTTGTGTTCATTTAAAGCATCGACCATTTCTTTTACAAGTTTATCCTTATCATTTTCAAGAGCTTCTTTTATTTTTGCAATCAAATTTTCTTTCAAGTGCTCAAAGGTGGCTGTGACATCTTCAGTAGTAATTGCTAGCATTCCATCCTTCAGCTGTGAAATAGTAAGTGTGCAATACTTATATGATTACCTTGCGTAATATATTTAAAAAAGAGGGCATGAAAGCCTCAAAGTCGCTCACCTGAGATTCAAAGATACTGACCTGTTCTGTGCAGCCCAAGATACCATTTGAACAAAATGTACTTACCCACTTTCATGACTAGTGAATACCCTGGCAACCATGTTTATGAACAGACCAGAACCATTTTCATTCACATCCAAGATATCATTTAAACAAATATTCTGACAATGTTCCATGAAGATTCATAAAGCCATATAAAGAAAAATGCCCCGCATATATTCTCAAAAGAATAGAAGTCGTTTATTCTGTAATCGTCCTATTGGTCGACATATTGAATGTTTTGTTCAAACCAATATTTATAGAAAAAAGTCTTATTGTTTGAAGATATGTCTTTCTTGTTCCATAAAATCGTTTTACTGTTGATTTGGGTTTCTAGATTATGAGTAACATTAGTCCATGCCGATAAAACACTAGATAGAAATATGTTTTCGTTTGCAATTTCATGCAAAATGGTATTGCATATGTTACATCAAACAAGTAAGGAGTTACCATATTTTTTTAGGATTTTCTGGTAGAATAATTACCATTTACTCGTATTTGTATTATCTATGTATCTTTTAACCCAGCTGCATTTGATTGCATTCAGGAATTAGTCGATGTCCGTTTATTGGATATCTGCTGATTTTATATCGTTAATAATATCATTTGGTGGATTCGGGAGAACTGTTAGTACATTAACTAATTTTGGAAGTGCAAACCTTTTAACACCGAGTTTTTTCCGATTAATGTAAGTTTACGGTGTTGCCATGATATTAAGCAGTTTTTAAATTTCTGTAATTTAGGAAGTATGTTTTTTAGAACTGTTTTATTTTCATTATTTGTAAATGTAATTCCTCACGTTGTGGCTTCATCTGTTGTCAAAATGAATTTCATTTCTTTTTTATGATGGACATTACTTTGTTTTAATTTACCTACTCGTAGCACAGTACATTTATTTTTGTTAAGTTTAAGAACCGATGTCTTTCCGAAAAGGGTTAGCTACTGTATAAGATAATGGAATGAGTCACTTTTAGCATTAAAGATATAAGTTGCATTGTCAGCAAAAAGGGACTGTTTAATTTCGTCGTCAGGTTCTAACGATATGCCTTTTGTATGATTATTTGATTGGATGTGATGTGATAAATACTCGATGCATATAATAAATAGAAAATGAGAGTGGACACCCTTGTCAAACCCTCGTTCGATGTTAAAACTGTTTGAAAAGAAGCCATTGTTAATGATTATACTGCTAATATCGGTATAGCATAGTTTGGCCCATTGAATGCGACTTTCACCACAGTTCATATTTAGCAAGAGAACATAAATGAATGATCAAGTGAATCGAATATCAGTTTCAAAGTCTGCATAGAATATTAGACCAGAATTATTTGAATTGTTGAAATAGTTTATGCATTCTTGTATAAGACCAATGTAACGTCCTTTTATGAAACCAGCTTGATATTTTGAATTTATTGATGGTAATATTTTTTCATTCTGATTGCCATACTTTAAGTTGTTATTTTATAATTATTGTTCAGAAAGCTTATCGGGCGCCAGTTTGACAAGGATTCTAAGTTTTTTCCGGGTTATGGAATTAGTGATATTATACTTTGTTTTTGAAGCGCAGTTAAACTTCCGTTGTTAAATGAATAATTTAGTGAATTAGTAGATGTGTTTTAATATCGTTCCAAAATATTTTATAAAACTCGATTGTGATGCCATCAGATCCCGGGCTTTTGTTATTTTGCATTTCTTTAAGAGCAAATCCACATTCATATCCAGTCAGTAATCCGTTACATAATTGTTTTTCCTCTTCATTTAAAGCATGATGTGTATTTAAAAAAGTATGTTATTTTCGACATTCTTTCGTTTGTATAAGTTTTCGAAAATTACGCGTTGTTTTTTTAGTATTTGGTTTATGTTTGTTATGTCTTTGCCATTGACAACTAGTTTGTGTATAGCTGTTTGTTCACTTCTACGTTTTTCAATGTTTGCAAAGTATTTTGTATTTTTTTCATTATGTTCAACATGTTGTGCTCAAAGTATTATGCCATTGAGGTGTGTATGAAACATTCCTTCTAATTTTTGTTTTTTTTAAGCAATTTTATTTTCAATGGCGGTGGTATCATTTGTGTTTGTTTCATGCAACAGTTTTTCAAGTTTGTCAATGTCTTTTATGGTTTCATTTTCAAGTATGTGTGTCAATAAGGTTTTGCTAAAGCAATATATAGCCATATAAGATAAAATGCCCCGCCCCCTAGTGGCCATGTTTTCAAAGCAACCGAAACCATTTTTGAAATCATCAAAGATATCATTTGGACAAATCTTCTGACCAAGTTTCATGAAGATTGGAAAATTAATGTGGGCTCTTGAGTGTTAACAAGGTTTTACTATAGACATATAATGGAAAATGCCCCGCTACCAAGCGGCCATATTTTTCAACCAACCAGCATTATTTTTTTACTTATCCAACATATTATTGGGATGAATCTTCTTACAAAGTTTCATGAAGATCGGACAATAAATGTGGCCTCTAGAGTGTTAACAATATTTTACTATAGACATATATATACATTAAAGGAAAAATGACCCCTTGGCAGCCATGTTTTTCAAGCAAACGTAACGTTTTCAGACTCAGCCAAGATATCATTGAGATTTTTAGATGGTTAACTCCCCTGTGACACGAACATGGAAAAACTTGCTCGTCTTTATTTATATATTTATGTGAGTGAATAGTGATAATTCGGTGATTTTGGAAGGATACGTCGATTTGGAAAACACTTGGTAACCTTTTTGAACATTTAAATCTACTTATATACAAAGACAATAATCAGAAATATGGCTTTTAATATGTCGTTCATAGTGTAAACTGTTGCAGGGGTGGGCGACGCCATTTCTATTCATGTAAAGTCGTATACGTGATCAGTAGAAGCACGAGGATATATGTATACATAAGGAGATTAAGTGTATGTACACAAACTATCGCCAATTACGGTAACTATACTGCGCAAAATAGATATGGCAAACGTCGAACAACCAGTTAATAATCAACTCGACTCAACAGAAATCGCAGAAATCGAAGATGCGAATAAGAAACGAAAAGCAGCGAGTGTAGGCAGCGTGAGTGAAGCTGACACGAGTGTAATAGTAGGCGAAACAAAACAAAAGTATTCGAAGCAGCCTAGAAAGAAATCAAAAATAAATCCGGTTAAGGAGGTTAAAGATACCAGTGAACAGAGTGATACAGAGGTACAAGATGAAAGTAATTGGATGAGAAAAGAATTGGCGGAAATCAACAAAAAACTCAGTCATATGCTGACCAAGAATGATAGTGGGCTAAAAATCATGATGAGAGAACTAATTAAAGAGATGAAGGATGAACTGTTAAAATCAGTGATGCACAAAATCGAAACACTTGAGGGCACCATTTTTGAAAAACAGCAAGTAAACGACAAGCTCGCAAATGACGTTAAAAGACTAGAAGAAAAATTAAATAACGAAAAAGAAGAGAAACAGCAATTAAAAATGGAAATGACACAACAACAATTAATACATGATGAAAAATTGAACGAACTCGAGCAATACAGCAGACGTAACAACATACGGCTATCTGGCTGTGTAGATAAAGAAAGAGAAACAGCTGAAGAATCTGTAAACATAGTATTGAAAACACTTAATGCAAAAATGCCGACAATCAAACTAGTCAAGGAAGACATTGACATAGCACACAGAGTGGTAAAGATTGAACAAAATAAACACCGAGAAATTATTGTAAAACTGCAATCCCGGATGAAGAAGACCCAAATAATGCGCGAAAAAAAGAACCTCAAAGGTGAGAAACTGTATATAAATGAAGACCTGACAAGACTTAACCAAGAGGTGTTTCGAAGTGTACGACTGAAGAGGAAAGACCTCATACAATCGACATGGACCAATGAAGGCAGCATAAAATATAGACCACGTGCACACACTACACTTCAGTAACTTCAAATACTGGTTGGAGTTACCATGGCCATAGAAGTCCACAGAGTAGTTTAATACTATGTACAATTATATATGTTTCTCTAGTAAAGAAATAGAATGCCTGTTTTTTTTTCTCCAGTATACACTTATGTGAGTTAAAAGCGTATTACATCAAGTTGTTTATACAATGAGAAACACTCAACACGTTTAAATAAAGTATTGTAATTAAGACAACAAATAATGTCAAATATTGGAATTATATGTAAGCTTTGAAAATTACAATCCCTTTATGACGATAAGAGTCTGTAGATGTTTTAATATGAAGGTACATACACTGTAAAAGTATACACTAAGTTAAAATTAGCATACTCTACTTGCATCTCGAGGCGAAATACACAGCTCCTTTTTTTAAATTTAAATATATAAATCAGAAGTGTATGGTTTTTTTTAAATAATAACACAAAATAAAAGCGTATAATTTTTTATGCAAAGTAAAATGGTGCACAACTAAAAGCAAGTTAGATTGGTTGTGTGCGGATGAATATGTTTGTGTTGTGTGTGTGTGTTTTTATTCAGAAAGTGCATGAAATACAATACTATGCTTAAACAAAAAAAGCCGTTGTAACTGGTAAAGTGATTTTTTTACCATACACCCCAAGGATATTCTCACAATTTCGTTTTCAATGTGAGAGTAACTTTTGTTCGTTCATTTTTTATAGGGCGGGGGGGGGGGTTGTTATTCATTTAATCTTAAAAATAAAAATATGCCTGTAAAGTACATTAATTGCATCTTACATTAATTTAACATATGTCCTTAATGAACCCTTAGTCAATCTCACAATTTTTTTATGCATTTGTTGTTGTTTTTTTCGATGTGAGAGTGACAAATAGGGTTAGCATATGTATTTTGTTATACAACTTGATAATTGTGTGGATTTTTTATAAAAACGCAAAGTTAAATCCATGACAAACTATTGAAAGGAAATGTAAATTGTAACATTTCCATCAAATCTGTATCTATTTATCAAAAGTATATCAAATTTGTATAATTGTGAATATAATGAATAGTACGTACCTTTAACTGTATATGATCTTTCTTTTGATACATTTGTGCTATGTTTAGCCTTTAGTTTAAACCATACTCTTAAAGATACCTATACTATATAGTACAATGTTGCTAAGTTTATATAGTATAACACCTTAAAGAGTCTTTTTTTATGCTTTAATTTGAATTTTATAAAAAGAGAAAAATCTAGATCCTAATAGGGTCAAGCATATACATCATGTGATGCAATTTGATGATAAGTGTACGGATTTTCCTTAAAGCACAAAGTTTAATCATAGACAAACTACTGCAAATAAATGTAAATTGTATTTAAACAGGCATTTCTCATGATTGGAACATATCGAACAAGCATATTTTCATACTGTGTTGTACACCATTGCTTAAGCTGTGGTAACTTTTTTTATTTTTTGTGAATCTTAATAAAATATCTGTAATTGGGAAGATGTTATATAGTCTTTTTCTAATTGTATATGATGAAATTGTGTTTTTTTTATACAAGTAAGCTATTTTTTATCTTGATTTTTCGACTTTACTCAAAAAAATACCTTTATTGTGTAGTACACTAGTTCTAAGGTAATATAGTATAACACCTTAAAGAGTCATTTTTTTGGCTTTAATTTGAAATTAAAAGAGAAGATGTATATAGATCATTTGCGTTAGAATAATTGTAAGCATGATGAATAACTTTGGTAGACATTTTATTGGTAAATTATTCAGTAATAAGTATATGTAATCTTGAGATATACAAGTTTAAAAAATGACACCAGAATGGTTACACATATGTTACTTTTTAAGTGTACTAAACTAGATATAAAAATAATACTAAAACTGCGTTGAACACTCTGCTTTAGAAACTCTGCATGATACTATATCTACATGTATTGCATTTTTATGAATAATTGTTATTGTGATGTATATTTGCACAATGTAACTTTTACCATCAATTAAGTACTTGTACTTGTACATACGATGTTACAATATCGTGATGAAATACCTTCTTTTATCAGAAAAAAAAAACAACACGCTATTAACAAAATTGAAACGAGCACTGAACACATATTCAAAAAACAAATAGTCTAACTACATTGGCATTACAATTAATTTTTTTTTTATTCACATTAACTACACATGATTATACACAAATTGATTGAAGTGAATAGCTGGAAAAATACTCTTGTATTAATAAGTAAAAAGCCACAACTGCTTGAACAGTAAATACTTACATGTATAGAAATAATGAATAGTAAAGGGTCGCTAACACCCTTGTTTGGAACGATTCTTTTTATAATAAAACACGTCAACAAATAATAATTTGGTAGCACTAAAAATGAATCTTTTGACACAATTGAATGACTGGAAGCTCTCTGACTGGTTCAAATCAAACTACTATAAAGTAAAATGGAAACAGTAATATTATCAATGAATGTTAAAGGTTTAGGTAATAAACAAAAGAGAAATCAAGTTTTCGAATGGTTAAGAAATAAAAAAATTGCGTTGTACCTATTGCAAGAAACACATTCGACCAAAAGCATAGTAGAATCATGGGAACGGGAGTGGAAGGGACAAGCCTATTTTAGTGGCACGAAATCAAACAGCGAAGGAGTAGCAATCCTCATTAACGATACACTGCCAGTAAAAATATTAAATTACAAAGAAATTATACCGGGTCGTCTTCAAGCCTTAACACTAGAAATCAATGAACAAAGTCTGACGATTATTAATATGTATGGGCCTAACAAAGACGACACCCTTCTTTTCAAAACTCTAGCTAAATTCTTACAAGATACCAACGAAAATATTTTAATCGGGGGTGACTTTAATACTGTTTTAGACACTAATTTAGACAAGAAAAACGGCCGAGCCGATACATATAAACATTGTCGAGATAACTTAAACAAAATTATAGACGAAAATAATTTAATCGATGTTTGGAGAATGCGTAATCCTAATAAATGTCAATTTACATGGCACTCTAACGGTAAACCGCCAATTTTCAGCAGACTTGACTTTTTTCTTAGCACAGATACATTATGCAATATAACAAAAAATTGTATTTTTCAAACAGGATATAAAACAGATCATTCATGTGTTATATTAAAAATGAATTTCACATCACAAAAACGGGGACCTGGTTATTTTAAAATAAACAACAGCCTTCTGTTAAATACCGAATATAAATCACTAATTAAAAACACATCGCAAAAAGTTTTAAACAACAATAAACACTCAAACGCAAACACTCAATGGGAATTGGTAAAAGGAAATATTAGAAACGTAACTATAAAATTTGCTTGTCAAAAGAAAAAAGGAGACAATCAACAAGAAAAAGAACTAATTCAAGAAATAGAAGCTCTTGAACAAAACTTGATACGTAAGGATAATATAGACACAAAAGAATTATCAAATAAAAAAATATTATTGGATAATTTAAGAGACAAAAAAATCAACGGTATATTACTGCGATCAAAAGCTATATACGTAGAAAGTAATGAAAAAAACAGTGCTTTTTTCGCAAACCTAGAAAAAAGACACGCAGAGAAGATATCATTGAGACCAACAAGGTTTAACTAAAGCCATATATAGCCATATAAGGAAAATTGCCCCGCTGGTGGCCATGTTTTTCAAAGCAACTGAAACCATTTTCGAACAAATCCAAGATATGATTGGGAAAAATCTTCAAAACTGCCATTTTTTTCAACGGACCGGAACCACTTTTGAACTCAACCAACATATCAAGAAGACAAACATTGTGACCAAAATTTCATGAAAATTGGACCAAAAATGTGACTTCTACAGTGTTTAAATGGTTTTACTATATACATATAGAAAAATGCCCCGCCCACTGGCGGCCATGTTTTTTCACCAATCTGGACCATTTTCGAATTCGTCCGAGATATCAATTAAACAAATGTTTTGACCAACTTTATGATGATTGAGAAAACATTTAGACTTCAAGAGTGTTTACAAGGTTTCTCTATATCCAAATAGGGAAAACTGTCACTATAAACATATAGAGATAAATGCCCCGCCCACTGGCGGTCATGTTTTTTCACCGGTCTGGACCATTTTCGAACTCGTCTGAGATATCAATAAAACCAATGTTTTGACGAACTTTCATAACTATTGGGCAAAAATTGTGACTTCTAGAGTGTTTACAAGGTTTCTCTATTGCCAAATAAGGAAATCTGTCCCGCCCACTGGCGGCCATGTTTTTCAACGGACTGGAACCACTTATTAACTCAACCAACATATCATTAAGGAAAATATTTTGATCAAATTTCATGAAAACTGAGCCAAAAATTTGACTTCTAGAGTGTTCACATGTTTTCACTATATACATATAGAGAAAAATGACCCGCCCACTGGCGGCCATGTTTTTTTACCAATCTGGACCATTTTCGAAATCGTCCGACATATCAATAAAACCAATGTTTGACCAACTTTCATGATAATTTGGCAAAAATTGTGACTTCTTGAGTGTTTACAAGGTTTTTATATAGCCAAATAGAGAAAACTGCCACTTTATACATATAAAGATAAATGCCCCGCCCTCTGGGGGCCATGTTTTTTCACCGATCTGGACGAACTCGTCCGAGATATCAATAAAACCAATTTTTTGACTTTCATGATGATTGTGCAAAAAATGTGACTTCTAGAGTGTTCAAAAGGTTTCTCTATAGCAAAATAGGTCAATCTGCCCCGCCTACTGGCGGCCATGTTTTTCAACGGACCGGAACCACTGTTAAACTCGACCAACATATGATTAAGACAGAAATTTTGAGAAAGTTACATGAAGATTGGGCATACACTGTGACTTCTACAGTGTTAACAAGTTTTTTCTTTTTTTGACCTATTGACCTAGTTTTTGACCCGACACAACCCAGTTTCGAGCTTGACCGAGATTTCATTGGGACAAAGCTTCTGACCAAGTTTCATGAAGATCGGACAAGAAATATGGCCTCTAGAGTGTTTACAAACCAAATGTGGACGACGGACCGACGGACAACTGACAAAGACCGGTCACAAAAGCTCACCTGAGCAATCAGGTGATCTAAAAATGCCCCGCCCCCTGGTGGCCATGTTTTTCAAGCAACCTTAACCATTTTCATACTTGTTCAAGATATAATCGGGATGAATCATCTGACCAAGATTGATGAAGATCGGAAAATAAATGTGACCTTTAGAGTGTTTACGAAATTTTACTATAGCCATATATAGCCATACAAGGAAAAATGCCCCGCCCCTTGGCAGCCATGTTTTTCAGGCAAACGTTACCATTTTCAAAGTCATCCAAGAAATCATTGACACCAATCTTCTGACCAAATTTCATGAAGATTGAACAATCAATGTGGCCTCTAGAGTGTTAACAAGGCAAATGTTGACGGCACACAATGCACGACGGACGACAGACAAAAAAACGATCAAAAAAGCTCAAAATGAGCTCGTTGTGCTCAGGTAAGCTAAAAAAAATGCTGCATCATGTTTAAACATGTTTTGCTGTTTCAGAAATTGATTTTAACAAGAGATGTGTTTGTCAGAAACACAATGCCCAATTTGCGCCACTTTAAATTATTTATTTTTTGACCTTTGACCTTGAAGGATGACCTTGACCTTTCACCACTCAAAATGTGCAGCTCCATGAGATACACATGCATACCAAATATAAGTTGCTATGTTAAATATATTAAAAGTTATCACAAAACTTAAACCAAGGTTAAAGTTTTGGGACAGAATGACAGACAGACAGGCCAAAAACAATATGAACCGATCATTCGATCCGTGAGCATAAAAAGTGAAGGCCAATGTTAAAGTTTTTGGACGGACGGAAAGACGCCATATATTTGAAATGTGACCTTGAAGGATTACCTTGACCTTCACCTTTCACCTTTCAAAATTCGCAGCTCCATGAGATACACATGCATGCCAAATATCAAGTTGCTATCTTAAATATTTAAAAAGTTATGGCCAATGGTATAGCTTTTGGACGGACAGACGGCCAATGTTAAAGTTTTTGGACGGACGGAAAGACGCCATAAATTTGACATATGACCTTGAAGGATGACCTTTACGTTCACCTTTCACCACGCAAAATGTGCAGTTCCATGAGATACACATGCATTTCAAATATCAAGTTGCTATCTTCAATATTTAAAAAGTTATGGCCAATGTTAAAGTTTTTGGATAGACGGAATATTTGACATTTGACCTTGAAGAATGACCTTCACCTTTCACCACTCAAAATGTTCAGCTCCAGGAGATACAATTGAGTTCCAAATACCAAGTTGAATATTTAAAAAGTTATGGCCAATGTTAGTTTTCGGACAGACGGACTATGACATTTGACCTTCACGGATGACCTTGACATTCACATTCCACCACTCAAAATGTTCAGCTCCAGGAGATACACATGCATGCCAAATATCAAGTTGCTATCTTCAATAATGAAAAAGTTATGGCCAATGTTAAAGTTTTTGGACTGACGGTCAGACGCCATATATTAAGACATTTGACCTTGAAGGATGACCTTCACCTTTCACCACTCAAAATATGCAGCTCCATGAGATGCACATGCACGCCAAATATCAGGTTGCTATGTTAAATATTTAACAAGAGATGTGTTCGTCAGATACACAATGCCCCCTACTGCACCGCTTTGAAATGTTTATTTTATTTTGACCTTTGACCTTGAAGGATGACCTTAACCTTGAACTTCCACCACTCAAAATGTGCAGCTTCATGAGATACACATGCATGCCAAATATCAAGAGGCTATTTTCAATATTGCAAAAGTTATGGCCAACGTTAAAAAAATTTTTTCGGACGGACGGACGGACATACTTACATACTGACTGACGGAAAGTTCAACTGCTATATTCCACCCTACCAGGGGCATAGCAAGCTGGTATATAATTTAAATCGAGTAATATGTTCACCAACATAATCTGCTATAAATTCTAAAACAGGAGAGCAAATGGGCATGATCAGTTTCAAACCGAGAGGCATTATTTGAACACCATTTGTAAAGGATAATGTGATGTCACATAACCCTATGGGATAATCACGGGACAATCTAGATGGTGACTTGTACCATAACAGCCCAGAGTACCTGTTTGTGAATGGACGTTGCCATCTTGATCTTTACGTGATCATCCCGTCTGATACCACATATGACACATCCGTGCTCTTTTATTTCAGAGTATATTTTTAATTGAGTATGCTATGTGACTCACTGACTGTCATACATTTCATTACAAAACCTCCAGGCAGGGTCCATATTGAACCCATGGATGTAGTAGACAACAACTACTAGTTTATGTTGTTAGTTACACGCCAAACTTCTCAACTCTTTGCCTTATTGTTTAGAGATTGTAAAACATATTTGAATATACAAGTCTATTTAGATAATGTGACCCCAGTGAATAGGCCAGTTTTTATTCAAGGGGCAATATTTATGCACAATTTAAACAGGACAAATACTAATGTTAAATACAACATATGAGAAAGATATGGGACTTGTGGTTTCACAGCAAATATTAAATCCCTCATCTTTCCAGTTTGGATGAAGATATTTTAAAAAGTTATTTACCCTATACGTCCATATTGATCATGTGAAGCGTCGGGCCTGGTCGATTTTAACCTTAGGGTCATGGCATGTACACAATTAGTTGTGGAGTACTTAAGGATGTTACAAACTTAATTTTAATTCATTTTAGCCTTATGGTTTCATTTTTTTAAACTAATGTGTGGTAGTCTAAATACATTATGTGATACCTGGGGATCGGCAAGTTTTAACCCCAGGGGCATGATTAAACAAACTTAGTAGATAATGACTACTATACAACGGTACACACCAAATGTGGTTTCAGAGAAGATTTTAACAAACATTAACTATATTACATCATTACAATATTACTACGTATTATAGTACGTCTTAATATAAAACGTATGACACATGGGGTTGGGCAGTCTTGACACAAAGGGCAAGATTTGAACAAAGAAGATGATTACATTGCGATGTCACGCACCAAAATAAAACCTTTGAAATTCGCGCTACAGAGAAGAACATTTGCAAAAAAACTTTTATTTTTAAAAACTAGCTCTGGTGACCAACAAATGCAGCAGACCAATCTGTAACGTGGTAAATAATATTTTCGAAGAAAAATGCAATGGGGTCATGAGCCGATCAAAAAAGCACAGCCTGTTCATGGGAGAGGTGATCTAAAAACAAGGTTGTCTCATGATAATGTCTGTGAACAAATATTGACAATCCAGCTATTGGCACCCAGTGTTTTTTTCAGCATGGTAATTGGGCCCAATCCCTTTGCATTGGCAAAATTGGCGTCATTTTCACAAAATTATGGCTGGATTTGAGATGAATTAAATGTTGTGACTTATTGAAATAAACTTTGTTTTTAAAAGTTTTCCAATTGGTTATTTTTTTCTTTCATTCTGGAAAAATATACTTTTTTCCAGTGGGAATGTGTCCCCTTAGAGGACCCAATTTTTGTACGTAAAAAAATTGATTACAACAAAACAATTTATAAACCTAGCATTTGGTTGCCATCACATGCATTTAAAATTCATTTTGCATCATAAACACTAACAAAGTTCAAACATGTCGGCAGGAAATACGGTATTGGTTTTTAGTATGACTGCTTTCATCAGTTCAGATATAGATGTTTTTGTTTTTATATATGTCAATATTAATGGCATGAGTATTTGTGTCAACGAATATGTAAATACAATGATCAACCTTTTTGTTGTTACTTGGGCTACTCAGTAACACGGTCAAACATTATTAATATTTGTAAAAATGTCTTACGATGCACTAAGATTAAGAGTTGTTCAATTACTACCGTAAAAATGCAGTCATAAGTCTAACCGCTCATAAGTCGGGGGGTAAAAAATGATACGAAAATTTGAGATTTTTAATATGTCCAAGTCATAAGTCGAGTAAGAAATTATTCTCTGTCCACGAATTTCATTAACAGACGCCATTTTAAATGTACGGGAATTTTTTATTCTATACATAGATCATGACGTCATTATAGCCCTGTGCGACGAAGACATAGCGGACACGTGTATTATGTACTTTGTTTAATATAATCAATACAATTTAAATTTAGGAATTCGAAAATAATATATAAAAATATAGACAAGCACATCATTATGAACCACATAAGAACAAAAACAACAACATAGGAAACCAGAACGTATATACATGTACATCGTAATTTACACAACAACGAGTCGACATAACGAAACACCAAACTCGCGTTAAGTAGCACTATTATTATTTGATTGCTCTGCAAATTCTATCACGAATATTTTCAACGCATTGTCATACGCATGACGTTTGCGTTTCCACGCATTTTATCATATCAAATTTGTAAGTCAAATTGATAAATTATTATTATAAAGTTTGCACTAAATTGTCCACGCTAGTAATAATCCACAAGCTTTTAATCCGATGACACACTGTGATCACTGTAATCAAATCTTTGTATCTTTTAATCCGACTATCAAAACAATTGATTAGTGCCTCGGTAAAACACGTTCTTATAACAATGATTGACATAACCAACATACCGCTAACTCACTTTCGTTCTACATAATAGTTTCAAAGGCGGAGCTATGCACGTGCTCAAACATAATTTGGCGATTACCAATGAATAACAAACTCGCGATTGGTTAACCATGTCGCTTCACAAATTAAAGGAATCCTATTTTATCGGAAAGAAGGGTGATGCTTTATGGCTTCTTGACAGGAAGCAGCTTTCCTTTGATGACGTCAAACTGTCAATTCACACAGGTTGCCAATTCTGGCTCGATTTTAAACATGACTTGATCTTTTGTTTACACGTTCAGTTGTAAAAAAACACCTGCTAACATGAAAACTTTGGATTAAATTATGAAAATAAAAACAAGAGAAATATTGCGTCAAACTGTGGTTATATTAATTGGTAAGTATCAGTTAAAAGACGGCATTTCGTGTGTAGTATTTCAACAAGTTTTCTATACAACAACAATTGCCGCGGGGATCAATTATCGTCGAATTTCATTTTTTTTTCATGGACGACCTCATAAGTCAATCCCGTAATTTTAATCAAATTTTGGAGGTAAAAAATCTCAACTTATGACTGCGTTTTTACGGTATTCGGCTGTTTATAAGCAGACATATTCTGGAATATGGATTTATTTTATCATCAGACGTGTAATTTCGAAATAAACCACCGATGAGTTGATTTCACTTTATTACAGAATATCCCGGATAAGTACCAGGGCTAAGCTTTTGTTCAAATTTGAGGGAGAAGTGCCTTAAAGCGGGTATATACGATTTTTATATGTGCTGAATTGTAAAATATTGATACAAATATGTTATAATAACACACAATATGCAAGAAAAATTATACCTTTAAGGCGAATTTCATAAAATACAGCAAATACAAATTAGCGCCCCGAGCCGATTGTGACGAAGATAATTCGTAATTATTTTCCTACAATAACCGATGCATTCGTCTTTTTAGTAAGTGTTCGTGTGTCGTATGAATCGATATCGCTGCAGGAATTTCAAATGAACCGTTAAACTAAATTTAGATTCACATCGTACATGCATGAAATACATGCTGGCGAATTCGGCTGTACAGCCTTTTTCGATTTCAGAATTAAATATCTGGCTTATTTAGCATTTTTCGACACATGTTCTTCTTAACTTTTATTTTAGTTTATATTGAAATATATGTATAATAAGTTTTTTACACATTTTATATTAATTAATAAATATTTGACAAGATCGTATATACCCGCTTTAAGGATAAGGGGTTTCCGTTCAGTGTGTTATAATCTAAAGCATTAACAAATACAAAAACAAGAGATGTTTTTTTCAGAAACACAATGCCCTCTACTACGCCGCTTTGAAGCCATATATTTTACATTTGACCTTGAAGGATGACCTTGACCATAACCTTACACCATTCAAAATGAGCAGCTCAATGAGATACATATGCATGCCAAGTATGAAGTTGCTCTCTGCAATAATGCAAAAGTTATTGCAAAACTGTCACCTTGTTATTGCAAAACTTTAACCAAGGTTAAAGTTATGGGACAGAATGACAGACAGACAGAATGAGAGACAGGCCAAAAACAATATACCCCTGATCATTCGATGCGGGGGCTTAAAATCACTTAAGTGTTAATATTGTGTTATTGATATATTTTACTGAGTTAAACTAATATATTTAACCATTAACCTGCTACATGTATGTATGTAATAGAAATAGGCATCTTAACTGCTGTATTTATTTCTATAATAGAGGCTGAAATGGGTGGTCGGTTTGAAAAGGCTGCATTTCATACATTATTATACATAAGTGTAAAAACGTATATTTTCATATTTGTCATTGATTTTTTCATTTTTTTACCTGTTAAGGTGTATAAGCTAATAAAACTTGTAAAACACAGTAATGCTCAGTATCTTTTGACTTCCTTGTACATTTCAAGAATTGAACATGGAATCAAATGAATACAAATGTTACAAATCACATCTCATTTAACAGTAGAGATTCCAAATCTGACCGGTAAACGAAACCAGACCCATAATTATTGCCAGTGACAAGTAAACCTTTACTTTAGCAGATGTTTTCTCTTCCATTTATCTCATTCTGGAGTGTTGTTATAATGAGCCATTTAACTTTGCAGAAGCATAGTTATATAGCACAAGGCAATTAATCAAGGCATCATCTACATGTATCAGTAACGACTATGAACAATTGCAAGAAGTCTAATGGCTCCTGAATGTACATTTCAATGTTGAAATGTGCGTGACCTGTTATTGGGGGAACAAATGGCAGAGACTCCTGCTTTTCCCAACCCTTCTTCACATCTTATTGATTTAAATCGGTCAATTTCTGGCAAAAAGTCCAGGATGAGAAGGAGAAGTCACTTCTTCTTTATACAACTAATTAGTGAAGTTGTAATGTCCTTGACAAAGAAATCGCCCACATCGCCCTCGCGGTGAGCCCGGAGTATGTAAAAGCTTGTATTCATATTGACCTGATAATTTATAATTTTAATTTCTAAAAATAAAGAATATTCTTAAAAGTGTAATGTTTAGAGTTTCTCACCATGCAGTGCAGTCTTGTATGGCATTGAACAATGATAGTGTCAAAACATTCTTTATCTAGAACTGTTTGTAAATGACATGCGCATTTATTTTAGCCTTTATTTTAACCCATTTGTTATTTAATCCATGTGAGAGACAACATGGATCCAAGGGCAGGAGGTCCTGTAGCTTTGGAATTTTACAGGCTCTCATCAGATTTGATTGGACCATTGCCTTAAATAAAAAAAGAAAGGAAATAACTTTTTCAAGTATATAAACCTCATTTTTATAATGCAAACAATTAAGCAATACTAATTATTACACAATGAAGATTTATCTTTTAATATCTAATTAGTATGTGTAAGTAATTTGACAACAGTACTTTGACAAATGTATTTTCTAAACAACACAAAAAAATAGAATAGTATACGACATATGCTTTTTGAATCGAAACTTGAACTTTAAATTTTGACAAGATAAGGGAAAGAGCGAAGGTTGCATGGTTCCCAACTTTCTTTGTTAGTTTGCTGAAAGGTTGGAAACAGTTCCCGTATTGTGATTATATCGAACAATACACAAGAGATGTGTTTGTCAGAAACACTATGCCACCTACTGCGCCGCTTTGAAGCCATATTTTTGACCTTCATTTTGAAGGATGACCTTGACCTTTCACTACTCAAAATTTGCAGCTCCATGAGATACATATGCATGCCAAATATCAAGTTGCTACATGTATCTTCAATAATGCAAAAGTTATTGCCGAACATTAACCTTGTTATTGCAAAACTTGGGACAGAATGACAGACAGACAGAATGACAGACGGACAGGACAAAAACAATATACCCCAGTTCATCTCACCTGGGGCATAAAAAACCCAATTCTTACTTTAGACAGCCAGCGCGCTTGACTGGTAGGTTACAACTAATAATATTTTATCGTAATTTGCAATATTCATGCACACTAAAATGAAATAAGTTTTTTTGACCGATACGTAGTTTCGTTTACATGTTGTAACAAACATAAATCTTTAAACATAGAATTTTAATGGACATAATAACCGGCATTTTCGAAAATTATATCGGTTCTCACTAATTAGGAACGGAAATATCTGACATCCGACGTGTTTGGCATGGGTTGTCATTATTCTTAAGTCTAAGAATTGGTTGGTGAATAGGGCCAAGTACTTTGACATCAAATTCTTATTTTTATTTACTCCATTTGATTTTTTTCGTGTAGTTATTTCCTGGGGAAAAAAATCAATTTAGTTTTGTTCCACTTTCAAAATAAAAGCCATAATGTCAGGGAGGATGATGGAAGAAATCAAATACTAGGTATAACCAAGCCTCGCTAAATAAATATGCATGTACCTAAATTCAACACTCACCAAGAATTATTTATACATAAATGATCTTAATTTGTGCTGAAAGACTATTATGGACAATTATGCAATTATAATGTCTTAATACTCATTTAAAGTATTTGTCTGTCAATGAATGACAATTTGTTTTATATAAAATACGACCCTACAGCATTGTACAAGAAACTTCCTATGTCAACATATTGATATTAAATTAATTTAAACATGTAGATTTATAAAGGTATGTCGTTGAACTCAATAAAAACTAAATTCAAATAACTAAAGTACAAATAACTATGATATCATCCCAAATAACAGAAACATGCTACTAGCGATCAGTGTTTTGTCACAATTTTGGGAATGGGTAAAAATTCATTGGCATTTGGAAAAATCGCGCTGTTTTGACTTAAATTGGGAAAATAAATGTTTTCAAGATTAGATATGCATTTACTAAGTTTCAACTGATAGACTTAAATAGTTGGATGGGAGATGAATTATTTATTGAGATGTGTTTTTATTTATTTGTATTATATATTTTTTTATTTTTGGCAAACCCTTCATTTGCAACTAGTTGGGTTCCATTTGGGAATGATATATACTGTTTTAATTGGGAAGTGGGCTGTATAACGATACCGTATGTGAACGAAAAACAAAACACTGACGATGAAAACCAGTGATTTTCTTCACTAGTATTCCAATGGATTAAAAGTCCTTTGTCATAAATTAAAGATCTAAAACAAAGACATGTCATTTTATGAAATTATTTGCTTACTTTGCCCTTTGTTCGGTATTTATCTGCATTGTCTTTATTTTTGTCCGTCGCTGTTTTTGACTTCTGCCAGCAATAAATAACAAGCCACTGACCACTTCATATATATATAGACAGTTCATATATATATAGAATGTTCAATATGGTAAATCAAAATTACAATTTGAAATAGTTGGAATTAGTCACAGATGTTTATTTAATATGTGCAGTTTACCTTTAATGACCTTCATTCTGTAAAGATATGAAAAACTAAAAACTGTTCTGTTGCGTTATATGATTCTGTTTGTTGTTCAGGTTCATTTCAATGAATGCCAGCCATTAAAAAAAGTGACTGTTAATGAACATAATAATAAAAGACAGCGATTTTTTTTTGCCCAATTGGGAACAGTAACAAGAGGGCCATCAGGCCCTAAGACGCTTACCTAAAAGCCAAAGGAACTAGACTATTCTGAAAAAAATGCAAGTTGATTCATGAAGATTATTTTGGACCAAAAAAGTGACTTTTAACATGTTTTTTTTATATTTGACCTTGTGACCTTGTCTTTGAGCTCATATGACCCAGCTTCAATGTCTGGCAAAATTTCATTGGGACAAATGTTCTGACCAAGTTTAATGAAGATTGGCCAATAAATGTGGCTAATATAGTGTCAACAAGTTTTCACTAAAGCCATATAAGGACAACTGCTCCCCCCCTGGCGGCCATGTTTTTCAACAAACCATAACCATTTTCAAACTCACTTGAGCTATTGTTAGAACTAATGTTCTGATCAAGTTTCATAAAGATCGGATAATAAATGTGACTTCTAGAGTGTTAACAAGGTTTTGTAGTAAATAGCCATTTTAGGAAAAATTCCACGCCCCCTTGCGGCCATGTTTTTTAACTGATCTCAACCATTTTTGATCTTTTCCCAGATATTATTAGTTCAAATATTCTGACCAAGTTTCATGAGCATTGGACCACAAATGTGACTTCTAGAGTGTTAACAAGGTTTTACAATACAGTAAAGCCATATAAGGAAAACTGCCCTGTCCGATGGCGGCCACATTTTTTATGCAACTGAAACCATTTTCTTACTCGGCCAAGACATTATTGGGACACATGTTTTGACCAAGTTTCATGACGATTGGCTAAAAATGTGACTTGTAGAGTGTTAACAAGGTTTTACTTTAGCCATATAAGGAAAACTGCCACGCCCCCTGGCGGCCATGTTTTTTAACCAACCGGAACCATTTTCAAACTCGTCCAAGATATTATTGAGACACATGTTCTAACCAAGTTTCATGAAGATTGGACAATAAATGTGACCTTTTGAGTGTTAACAAGGTAAATGTTGACGACGTACGACGCACAACGCACGACGGACAAAAGGCGATCACAATAGCTCACCATGAGCACGTTGTGCTCAGGTGAGCTAAAAATAGTGCATTTGTTTTTGAAACACTGCATGCATGTCCCTTACATGTATTTGACATTAAAAGGTTGACCTTGACCGTTCACCACTCAAAATGTGCAGCTTCTTGAGATACACATGCATGCCAAATATAAATCTTCAATATTGCAAAAAATATGGGGAATGTTAAAGTTTGACACAAACAAACAAACAAACCCACAAACAAACAAACAGACAGGGCAAAAACAATATGTCCTGCAGTATATAGTACAGCCCACGTGGAACCAAAATAACCCTCGGTCACGCCACGGCCAGAATCGTTAGTACTTGATGGCTGCGTCATGTGTTCTTGCTGCGTCTCACCGAGGCACTCGGCATTGCTCTGCGCAACGGTTCCGAGTTTGTATTAACCTCGCTTTCTTGCGCGGAATAAATACGCCGCATGCGCACGCGGCGGATTGAGTGAAAAGATATACACCTACATGTACATTTGTGTTGCGTAGAAAACTAAATTTACGCTACTTTCATAGTTATTATTTTCACGTTTTAATAAGCGGATATGATTTTTATATGATGCTTTATAGACTAATTATATCATATCACGTCCTCAAATACATTTGACACATAATGCGCTTTAACGAATAATCGTTGAATTAATTACGCACAACTGTAAATGTTGTGTTCAATTCCCAAATGAGCACTATTCATTTTGTAATCCGAAACACGCTTCTCAATTTTAGTGCCAACGCAACATTAACAATTAGATTATAGCGTAAATAAAAAAGTGCCTTATCCTTTGTCTCAATAAAAATTATGCAGACATTTAGAACGTCGCACTGAAATTGGCAATTTGTATTTTGTGTTGCATAAAAACATGAACATCACGTCAGGGGATTTGCGCGCCCTGATTGGATGTTATTTCATCACATTTTTAAATAGTAACAAATGCCGAAATTTATTTGATACTCAAGAAAAATGGCCAATCTTTGTGTTTCTTGAAATTCTTGAGCACTCTTATCGTAAATATTTACCCGAATTTGATTTAACACTGGAATATACGGGATTATCGGGTAATGAGTAGCGACGAGAAAAATAGTAAGTATGCAGTAATAGATACATTAAAAAATAATGTTTTTAACTATTATTATAACTGTTATTTTAAACAATTTGACTAACTACTCATTTTTAAAAGATTTTTATTTTATGATGCGCATTGACTCGGCATCAAATCGCGGATCATGGCTTGCCTCAGCATGTCTCAGCGGACAGATGAGAAGCATCGCGCCGAAATGCGACATGCTGTCGCGTACTGACGCGGCTTCAACGGCCAACTAGGCACCGACTCGTTGCACCTTGACTGCGCGGATCGCGAAATATGTTTGTTCCGCGTGAGCTGTACTGTAGACTGGGGGACATAATAAACAAGAGGGCCAAGATTGCCCTGAATCGCTCACCTGACTAACCTTGCTGCATCAACTTAAATTCTATCAGACCCATATACAATCCCAAACCTGATTTCATTATTTAATACATTAAGACATGATGAAAACTGTGACCTCTAGATTTGTTTTTCAAGATTAACAAGATATGTGTTTGTCAAAAACACAATGCCCCCTATTGCGCCGCTTTGAAGCCATAAATTTGACCTTGACCTTTCACCACTCAAAATCGGCAGCTCCATGAGTTACTAGCAACCCCTGTTAAATTGAAAAAATTCACATACATTAGTTTTATTAATTTAGCTAGATAGATATTTCAAAAAGCTTTCCAAAACAGTTTGAATTGTTAAAATATCCCCACCAAAAAAGAAGTTATGACAATTTTTTGTCATGTAAATTTTGTCGATTTATTGGAAAATATTGGTACTTATTACTACATAGTAAATGCGATAAATCGCAGCACCTTTGCCTTATGTTATTACAGAGAAATTGACATAACTTTTGTTCTAAAGAAGATACAGAGTTCAAATTTGGCAGTTTTATGTATTTTTTCATGCTCTTTTTATTTCTTTACTTAGTTTTTGCATAGTATGAACAATAATGAAGAGAATGAAACATTAATATCACACAAAATATATTTTTATTTTCGACTTTTTTTCTCAAATAGACATCACAAAATACAACAAAATCACACAATATGTCAATAATATAAAAAACTTAACATTCAATGTAGTCCAAGTCCATTTGGTAGTGCAAAATCATGTTTAAATTTGCTAATTTTCTCATTCTGCAGATCACAATTGGTTATGTTCTGCTGTTCACAGAATGGTCAGGATAACTCGGCCATTGTGTTATATCCCCAGCTGATCCTGAATTAAACAATGAAATTGTGCTAAAATAAATATAGTTTTAGTTTTCAATGTTTAATCACAGGAGTTTAAAATTATATCCATAAAGCTTATCTTATGGCTACATAAACAAAATATATACCCCTATATAATATATTGACTATACTATATAGGGTTATATTTTTTATTATTTAGCAATTAGATTGGCTTTATGGATACATTTTCAAACTCATGTGGTTTAATGTAATATAAATATAAAATTCTAGGATTTGTTAAAAATAACTCCTTCAATGTAAACCATTATCTGTCTAAATTCCTTAACCACCAATTATCAGTTACAAATACTTTGAACATACAAAACACTGTAGTCAGTACCGATTTTGAATGTATTAAAAACAACAACAATTAAATTAAACTGTAACAAGGCATTATTCATTATTTAAAATAACGATGAATGTTGCTGTTTTTTTCATATTTTCTAAAATAAAGAAAAAACGTTCGAGTCCACAAATTAAACTATAAAAAAATTAATGAGAACAAAAACACAATGCCAGTCAATGGTACGAACGTACTGAGTTTAAAATAAACAAATTAAATCAAGTATTTCATACACATTAAACATTACAAATATAGGTCATTTGACATTAAATATATACTTAGAAACACATTTAAATACTTTGGTTGTGTTTATTTGCATTCAGTTTTACATATTTTGCAACATAAATGCAATAAATAGATAATTTTGACAGCAGACTGTTGAAACTCGGTACGAATATCCACACGACCAATCTGAATGAAATTTTATCGTCTGTTTTGTAATGAATAAAGGGAAATCAACATAAAAATGATATAATTAAAATAAAATATAACTTACCATTTGATTGCTATCGTTTTTCTAGGTTTATATAAAGTAGTTTTTGAAGAAATCACGGTTATTGATCATGCTATCAGCTTAAACAAATTTTCCAATATGGCGCCGCTATTTCGACCTCTGGCCTCGTTGAAAACTCCCCCAACACGTGGTTTGTAATGATAAATGATACGTACTTAATATTGTTTCCAATTTATAATTCTGGTACCAAAAGAAAGATTAGAGCTTATATTTTGTGATTTTCTATACGAAATCAAAAAAATAACACACAAGAAACTTTCATAACTTTTGAACTACTTTTCGTCGCGTAGACTTAACATAGCACAATTTCGCGAATATCTTCGGAAACGTTTTTGATTGGTGAACCTAAATATATCGACATCATTAATATTCAAATAACCTTGTCAGGTCGCAAATGTATTGTAAACAACCGGAGGTCAGCGCAGATACTCGAAAATGCAGTAAACAAGGGAAATTGGACACAGACGTTGTATTTGAATCCAATGAAGATTGTTCAGCAGCGAATATAAATTAAAGATTATTAAAATTTATATCATATAAAAGATAAAAAAAAAATTATTTCAATCTGCATTGATATTAATTTGATTTTAATAAAGATGTTTATTAAAATAAGTTGTAATAGAACCACTATGCAGATTAGCTGATTTTTCTAGATCTTCCACTGATAAGATAATATCTGCTGGGCTTGCTAGAGTTACACATGTATGCCAAACATCAAGTTGCTATCTTCAATAATGCAAAAGTTATTACAAAACGTTAACCAAGGTTAAAGTTTTGGGACACACATCGAATGACAGACTGATCAGATTAAAACTATAACCTCTATTGTCTACACAAGGTTTTTCTATTATTTGATCTAGTGACCACGTTTTTGACCCCAGAAGACCCAAATACAATTCCAATCCCGATTTGATCAAGATAAACATTCTGACCAAATTTCATAAAGATTGGATGAAAACTGTGACCTCTATTGTCTACACAAGGTTTTTTTATTATTTGACCTAGTGACCTAGTTTTTGACCCCAGATAACCAAAATAAAATCCCAACCCAGATTCATTAAGATAAACATTCTGACCGAATTTCATAAAGATTGGATGAAAAATGTGACCTCTATTGTCTACAAAAGGTTTTTCCTATTATTTGACCTAGTGACCTAGGTTTGACCCCAGATTACATAAATACAATCCCAACCCATATTTCATCAAGATAAACATTCTGACCTAATTATATAAATATTGGATGAAAACTGTGACCTCCATTGTCTACACAAGTTTTTTTATTATTTGACCTAGTGACCTAGTTTTTGACCCCAGATGACCCAAATACATTCCCACCCCAGATTTCATCAAGATAAACATTCTGACCAATTTTTATAATGTAACATAACGGTATATAAATTTAAGTACAGATAGATTTAATAATAGGGAAATATTTTAATAATATGTTTGAGTATTTAACGTTGCTGTATGTTGCGGGTATTTAGGAATTAACATAACAGATGTCAGTCCGGAAGGGACATGTAATGAAGTTTGAAAAATTGATTATGGAAGTATGGTTTCATTTCTCCAATGTAGTTCAATTATCGGGAACATTCGGCTCGTACATAACAAGCCCCAATTCAGATATGGAATATAATGAAATTTAAATAATTGAAATATCCAATTTCCCAATGTACATAACAAATGTAAGTTCGGATTGAGTGTGTATCTAATGGGTATCGGGGTTTACGTAATCGATTATAGGAGTGTTAGGTTTCACACTTCTAACGTGGTTTGTCCATAGAGAGCATCTGTTTTTATGATCAAGTATGCAAATGAAATGAGGTCTCCTGTTCCCAAAGTGATAATTGTATAATTCACTCTTCTGCTGTGACATGTGGTAGGTGTATAAGCGATCCATCCAATGAACAAGGGTTATTCGAAGGGGTGGGTTTAGAAAATCGGGGTAAGAGAACAGTTAACCAACCAAGAATGAGATAGGAAATATCTAAATTTTATGTTCATGTACCTTGGAATAAAATGCTGTGTTTTGTTGTTAGAAAGAATTCGAGAGTCCTAGTTTGACAATCGAGCAGAGCAGTCACGCTGTCTTGACGTGGCGGCCAATCACGTGGCGGCCAATTGGCCGCCGCGCTGTAAAATTGTATTTCACGAGCAATAGTAAGCGTTGTGTTATATATATATATATATATATATTATATATATATATTCAACAGAAATAAATCACGATGAAAACGGAAATGAACTTTGTTTGTTACTGTGTGTTTTCCACGAACGATACGTAATTACGTGACAATAAAGATTGGATGAAAACTGTGGTCTCTACTGTCTACACAAACAAATTGTTGACGCACACACACACGCACGCACAATGGACTCCGGACATCGCACTGTCACATAAGCTCACCATGTCACATCCTGACAAGTGAGCTAAAAATATGAAATTGGGAACATTTGTGTCGTGAAGTCTTAAAATTTGCAATTTGTTTTTTTTCTCCCAAATTCATAAAAATTGCTATCTAAGTGTTGTTAAGTTGTCAATATTATATTTACTTGGGTAAAAGGCATTAAGCTGCATAGGGAAACTTACTTAATGTAGCATTTTACTGATTTTTTTTATTTTGTTTTACCTTCAATTGGGATTTTTTTTTTACAGCAATTGGGAAATTTGTAGTTTTTTCTTTATTGGGAAAGTGCTGTTTTCCGGTTCTTAATGAAGAAGGTGTGACGTAATAACCCCGCAGAGATAAATAAATAAATTAGTTATATTTATATAGTATAACAAATGATAGAAATTAAGAAGGAGATATTATTCAAATAATATGTTTGAGCAATTTATAAATAAAATAACTGTTATAATTAATGATACCTACGAAAATGTTAAAAGTTTATTTACATCAATATTCAGATCTTATATCAAAATAATAAGTGTTCAAAATATTTGAGGGTTCATTCCGTGCATGTAGGACATGGTTAAACATATCGGAAGGTTTATCAATAGCAGTAAACATATGTCAACAAATTGAAAATACATTTAGACAGTCTTGGACGTAACCCACTCGACCGTCGACCAAGTTGAGTGATTTTTTCGTCGGTCGAGTGAAAATTCTAAGCCGGTAGCCCGATCGGTCGAGTGCAATTTTTCGTGTCCGAACTTAGTAACATGTCCGAAATAGATTCATAAAGACGCTTATTCAAAACTGCATTTGTTATTTCTCTTGAGCAATCATTGATTAGACGCTTATTAAACAGTGGTGTAAGTCAACCTCGCGAGACGCTATAACTAGTATCATTACTGGGTGGAGAACTCGCAGCGATAAATTTGTTTTAATGTCTTTCTGCGATATTTTGAGGGCGCAACATACAAACATCGACTGGAAAATGACAATGAAGGTTGCAACATAAATTATGAACAGTCAATGAAATGAAAATTCCAACCATTACGGAAAAATAATGGGTCATGGCTTCGTTTTGTATTGAGGACTTTGATTCTGAGCCAGCTGACTGGCTGGTAAGTGCCAGAGCTCCAGATAAGGGTCGTATTTTCGTAATTACCAATTATTTTCAAGTCCGTTACGTATTTATTTTAAAATCTTGTCGTACCATTAAGAATTACAAAATCAAGTTACGAATATTATTTTTACATCGGTTCGTATCGATTTTTATTGAGTTCTTTTCGCGTAATCAGGATCTTTGCAGTGCTTATATAGAATGGTTATCGGGTTTGTTTAGCGAAGCCCTTTTTTGTCCAATAAAAGCGGCGTGTACAGTCTATCTGTCAAAAAACAATGGCAGCGCCCAGAGCGTCCTAAAAAACTGCAAAGGGTCCAAAAACACACTTTTAACATATTTTATGCAAAGTGAGCCGAAGTTAAATCTTTAGAAAGACATTATAGAAAAGATCTTATACAATGTTGTATGTTCAGTTGCTGACACGGTCGGAAAAGCTAAACAAAAACGCGACACAACGGGTTTAAACTTAAACACACAAAAAACATTGAACAAGTGGAGGGTACAAGTGGCTAATCGTTGAAAAGATTGTAGGGGAGACCCGTTTTGAATGTGAAATATGTAAAAATGCATCTAAGGCATGCAATCTAAGCACAGTTTGGGCAAATGAAGGTATTGGAAAAATAAAATTGTATAAGACTGAAAAGACACTGTTGAGTTCGTATAAATAAAGTTGCTAGTATGTTTATTTTGATTTTTTTTGCATGAAAATAACCATTATTATTTATTTGTAGGTCATTAAGAAAAAATAAGAATTATTTTCCAAAACTTAGTAGTAACGTTAAGAATAAAATTTCAGAGTTAAGAATTCTTTTTGAAAATGTGGTAGTTATTTAAGAATTTCACAAAACCTTATCTGGAGCTCTGAGTGCATTTCATAAGTAATGTACAAAAGCAACATGCAATTTAATATCATGCTCTAACTTACAAGTATATTTTTAACAGATAAAATTAATCTGTCAAGGAACGAATTCAGACATCAAAAATTAAAATTCCAATGTGCTATCATACAGCATTTTAGATGCTGGTACAATCGGCGACAACACAGATATGGCTTGATAATGGAACTACTGCTACAAATGTCGTTTCAGATTAAGAAGACTCAAAAGTTAGGGCAGAAATGTTACCTTCTTATTCTACTTCTTACGCAGAGCAGCACAGGTATTTGACATTTCATTTACTTTTTTCAGATATTTGAGTGGAAAATTCATATCATGTTATAACGTTGTTGTTGTTTTCAGGCAGCCTTTAAGAGCATACCTGACATGTCAGACCTGGATGTCAGTGACTCAGACAATGATCATGATAGAATGGAGATGTCTGGAGACCTTGTGTTAATTTTTTTGTCATACATTAACTGTGAATAAAACAGAATCAAGTGTTTACTTGTTTAATCTTTATTGTTCTATGTTTATTCAATACAAACATAGTTAACAATGTAAAGAATTATTACTTTTATTTCGGGATAGTTGAAATTGAGTCGGGCTAGTGAGATTTCCAAGCTGGTAGCCCGGTTGGGCTAGTGCCTAAAACAATTAATTCCAAGACTGTTTAGATAAGAGAATCAAGAGACCATATACTTAACAAAGCGTTCAATTAACGAAAGGATCAACATATAGACATAAGATTAGTATTACCCCATATAGTCATTGAAATAGCCCAGATGAACGGGTCACCAAAAAGCAGGGTTGGCATATTGACCGGTCAATTGAGTATTGACCAGGCCGGCGGTCAATACCCGGTTAAAACTGATCAATACTGGTCATTACTGGTCTTTACTGGTCGATTGAAAATTGTAGCATTTAAACATTACAAAGGAGCCATTTTATATTTAATCAATAATTATTCTGTTATTGATAAACTTTTTTCTGAGTTATTTAAAAATCTTTAAAGCTTATTTATGGAAACAGCCTCAAATACATAAGGACTAAGGCAATATCTTTATCTCAGTGTATCACATCTGTTACTAAAGTATTATTACTATTGTAGGTACCATAGCATTTCACTTATTTATTGATATATCTATTTGATAAGCAGATGGACAAACAGAACTATTGTGTATTCTAGGGTTATAAATCTGGCCTCTTAGTTCGTAATAAAATGCATGCAGTGTTATGTCTCTGATATTGACAATTAAGCAAATCTGCCCTTAGGCTATTTCATATCACTCACACAAAAGAAGATTACATTGTGCTTGCTATTAATTTAATAGTTACTTCTAACTTGTTTCCTTTCTGTATTGAGAGTGTGTTTTTTTTTCCCTCTCATATTAAAAGGTTCAATTGGTATCCAAATGAATAAACAATCAAAGTTCTTGACTTTGCCAACAAATAATGTTTTCCAATTGTGGGTGTACTCTTCTTTTTTAATTATTTTTTTCTTTTAATAATTATTTCTTATTATGTTTTTATATTCTTATATCAATAAATTTTAAAGGTTTTTCATTATTTTGTTTATAAAGTATTTAAAGAAATCAATGCAAGAATACATCACAAGTAAGGATTGTGTCAAAAAGGTGCAATTTAAGGCCCTATTATCAGTTTTGGGTGCCCCAACCTGTATAGGTAAGAAGACTATTAGAAGACTGTGGGGACAGTGGGGTATGAGGAACAACTCATACACAGTGATTTAAAGGTTCATGTTGAATCGAGCACAGAATTATCTGAGCATCATAATTCATTAGAATTGAAAAAAGTTCAATCAACCAGAAAAATCCAATTGACCAACTTTGACTTATTTGCAAAATTTTGAGAGATTGGCCTACACATTACATGAACAAGTATAAAATAGTGGGTATTAATAGCTACAGACATTATTGGCAACATGTCTGTTTAATTTATATTATCAATATTGTTTAATTAGGCATTAAATATAAATTAAATTTGGGGGTAAAGTTCAATCGACCAGTAATGACCAGTAATGACCACTTCGGGAGTATTGACCGGGGCGGTTTTTACCGGTAAAAACCGCCGGTTAAAACCGGAGGCGATCGATTGGTGCCAACCCTGCCAAAAAGCCTTATTTGCATAGGTTACACAAAGTATTGCACCGGCAAACATAACGGTAAAACTTTATATCATCACCAAGACATTAAATTTTGGAGTATTCGACAAGCATGTAAATACATAATAAATTATTCTCTCTAGTACATTAAGCAATTCAACCAATCAACAATAAGCATGTAACTAATGGCCAATCAAAGTTATAAAGGAAATATATGCAAATTAACCTGTAGACAAAATGTAGAGGTTTGGGCAAAATTGGAAATCTTGAAGTAAGATCTGAAAAGAACTTTGAGATTTGTCACGTCTTTTTGACGTGGTGGCCATGTTGAACGACGCACTGTAAAATTGTATTTCATGAACATTAGCAAGCGTTGTGTTAGAAAATATTCAACAGAATGAATCTCGATGAAAACATATATGAACTTTGGTTGTTACTGTGTGTTCTCCATGAACAATACGTCATTACGCTACAAAGGAAAAAATCGCTGATAGAACATAATATACGGGTCATTATTGAATTGTTATGCGACTATACTAAAAAAAGAGCACCGCATCAATGATACCAACGCTCGGCTGCAGGTACAGTTTTGAATTAGTGATTTTTTTAGAGGTCCAAATGACCTTGACCTTTGACTGGGTGTTGCGTAGAACTCATCAAGGTGCATCTACAAATAAAGTTTCAAAGCTGTGGGTGGAAGCACTTCTATTTTAGAGTAAAATGTCAAGTTTTTAGCATGACGCGGACGTCAGACGACACGACGAGTTGGATATGACAATAGCTCGGGTTTTATCTGAAAAAAGCCAAGCTAATAAACAGACATGAAAAACAAAACAAAATGAACACAGACTTTGTTCGTGGCCTATTTATCCGCCACGTTTGAATTGTGTTAAGATTTATAACTCTGGGTAACGGCCCTGTACAACTGATACTGACAGTGATCAAATAGCTCTCTGATGCACTGCAACCTACGTAACTATGATTGAAATGCTCGTTTCTTCAATGTTTATTTTTTTGCAATTTCGAGGTTGACAAACGAGATAACAATCATGACATGTTGATGCTTAATGTTCTAGTTATTGCTTTAATAAAAATTCATCTTTAAATTTATTTTTCCACATCTTTCATATTAATCCCGTATTTATTTATGGCATAACTGAGTAAACCTATTCATAAAATACTGCTATTTATTGTGAAAAATAAAATATATCTCCTAGATTTGAAAACTAAAAAATAATTATTTTGTTTAATTTCTTTTCTATTATTTTCTGTACTGTGAATTATTATGTACACTGTTATGCAAATTATGAATAGATATTAATGTGCTCATACATGACAACAAATCATAACAACACTGATTGGTTATGATAATTGTTGTAAAACCATATATGCAGATGTATGCACGTGTATTTTCATTACTTACATTATTGTCCCCTACCGGTGAAACCGGAGGGGACTAATGGTTTGCGCTCTGTCTGTCAGTCAGTCTGTCTATTACACTTTTCTGGATCTTGCGATAACTTTAAAAGTTCTTCATATTGTTTTCATGAAACTTGAAACATGGATAGATGGCAATATGGAGATTATGCACGCCATTTCATTTTGTTCCTACGTCAAAATTCTGGTTGAAACCGGTAGGAGACAAAAATATGACTTCTTGAGTTGTAACAAGGTTTTACAATAGATATTTATGGACAACTGCCACATCCTCTCCCCAAAGGCCATGTTTTTCAATGAACTGAAACCATTTTTTAAATCAGCCCATATATCATTAGAACAAACGTTCATGAAGATTTGACAATCAATGGGTCAACAAAATATTTATGCAGCCATATAAAGCAAACTGCCCCATGTTTGTTCAACAGACTGAAACTAAATTCAAACTCAGCTGAGATATAATTAGAACAAATGTTCTGACCATGTTTCATGAAGATTGGATCATAAATTTGACTTCTTCGCAACTTTTAACGAAGTTTTACCACAGCCATATAAGGAGAATTGCCCCACTCATTGCAACAATGTTTTTAAACAAACCCGAACCCATGTTCAAACTCAGCTGATATATCATATGAACGCATATTCTCACCAAGTTTCATGAAGATTAGACTATATATGTGACTTCTTGAGTGTTCTCAAGCTTTTCGTTAATTGACCAGGAGACCTAGTTGTAAACCTAACATGACCTAGTTTCGAACTCGGCCAAGATATCATTGGGACAAATCTTCTTACAACATATCCACCAACATTTCATGAAGATAAGACAATACATGTGGCCTCTAGAGTGTAAAGAAGGCAAATAGTGATGACTGACGACGCACAATGGACAAAAGGCGATCATAAAAGCTCACCATTAGCACGTTGTGCTCTGGTGAGCTTGAATTGTGTCTTCTAGGTTTGTAAACACGATTTCATTATAGCCATATAAGGAAAACTGCCCTACCCACTGGCGGATATGTTTAACGACTATTCACAACAATTCCAAATTATATTGAGCTATCATTATGATAAATGTTCTGACCAAGATTTGTGAAGGTTGGATAATAAATGTGGCCTCCAGAGGGCTAAGATAAATTTTGACTGATAAAGCACAAATTACAGAAGGTGATCACAAAAGCTCATCATGAACCCGTGTGCATGTGAGCTAAGAAGTGTAGAATGCCCAACTAATATACATCATAAGTCTTATGAAAAAATTTCATGAACTTGTAATTTAAACATGAATTGCTTTTGTCATCTTAGCTTGCGAGCACCATCAACAGTACCCTTGTGTCCTACCTGTGTTAACTTGTCAACTGTCGTCTTCAATGTGGCCTGGTGATCGACATGTTTTAGGCTCTGCAACAACGCTACTAGAGTGTCGATGGCGTGGCCTGTCATGGAAATGTCGGGAGAATGGCATACTTCATTCCTTACATCTCTAGCCTGTAATGTAAGTCAGATGATAATCATTTGTATATAACATGCATATTTTAATCATGCTTTTTTTGTTTTTGTTTTTTTTTATGCATTACACAAATGTTGATATACATAAATTGATGTGTACATGTATTTCTACACTAGAAGATATGTATCTAGAAATCTAATTGCATAATCATATAAATTCTATTCTTCAGGCCTTGGGAATTTTAATATTTGCATGCTATAAAGGTGTATCTTTATCATTTAGACATGTAATTATCGATATATGCTTTTATGGCAGTTTTGGGGCCGATATTCAGCCCTATTCTCCACAAGAAGAGTATATATTTTTGCCCCCAGTGAAAAAACAATCCCCTCCAGAAGTAACTTTATTAAAATGAATTCCTTTAATTTGCAGAAAACACATAGGTTTGGGATCTGGTCCATTTTAAATAGCAGGAAAACTGCCTGCATATGTACATTTGTATTCATATAATAAATATCATAACATATAAAAGTGTGGTACTTTTAATGTTTCCCTTTTCCTAAAACAAGAGGGCCTGAAAGGTCCAAAGTAGCTCACCTGAGTTACAAAAAAACTGACCTGCTCAGTGCAGCCCCAAGATATCATGAGAACAAATGTTCTGACCAAGGTTCATGAAGAGTGTACTATAAATGTAACTTTTAGAGTGCTTACAAGATTTTCTATAGCCATATTAGGATAAATTCCCCGACCCCTGGCAGCCATGTTCTTAAACAGAGCGGAACAATTTTTGAATTGATTCAAGATATCATTTAAACAAATGGTCTGACCGACTGTTATGAAGGTTGGAACATAAATGTGACATTTAGAGTGTTAATAAGTTTTTATTAGTTGATAGCCATATAAGGAAAAATGCCCCTCTCCCTGGTGGCCATGTTTTTCAAACAACCGGAACCATTTTTCGAACTAGTCCTAGATATCATTGGTACAAATCTTCGTACCAAATGTCATGAAAATCGGACGATAAATGTGGCCTTTAAAGTGTTTACAAGGTTTTACTATAGCCATATGAGGAAAAATGCCCGCCCACTGGCCTGCCATATTTTAAACCAACTGGAAACAATTTCGAACTCTTCCAAGATTTGATTGGCACAGATCTCCGCACGACAGACAAAGGGCAATCACAAAAGCTCACCATGAGCACAATATATGAGCACATATGAGCACATTGTGCTCAGGTGAGCTAAACATACATTTTTATTTTTCCCCTTTGGATGGGCCCCTCCTCCATTCCCCTATAGGTGAAAATAAAAACACTTACCAAGGCTCAACATTAACCTAGAAAACCAACTTGCCCTGCCGGGCAAGTACTTAGAAAATCAACTTGCCCTGAACGTAAAGTCACTTGCCCAAACATGAAATATCACATTAACTGTAAACCTCATATTTTTTGATGAAAATCAAAATGATACACCACAAATATTTTTTTTTATTTTTGCACATTTACAAAATGATAACAGCAATTATAGTCTAATTAAAGTTTAAATGTAATGCTCTTTGTTCTTTTTTGCACTTGCCTGAGCGGACAACTAGATTATAAAATAACTTGCCCGGACCCAACTTTAACTTGCCAGTGGCAATAGGACAACAGTTAATGTTGAGCCCTGCTTACTAGTATATATGAACTCATTAAAACAATATTTCCAATGTTCACATTGGTTATAGTAATGTAGTTACAACTATATTTAATTATATATATTTATAACATTTTCGTTATCATACCATGTTTTATTCACATCTATGTAAGAAATGTGTGTGTGTTTACAATGTTATCTTGATGTTAATATTTATGGCGATCAGATTTTGAACAGTATTGTTTTTGTAAAATTTAGTTTTTAATAGTTTCTCAATAGGTATTTGCTTTTTTATTTTGGATTTTTTTTAACTTATAATGTATGAATTGTAACATTAAACGTTGTGGTGTAACAGTTACTATAAACACCAGTACCTTAGTGGCCACATTTTCCTTAGGCGTCCAATCTTAATTGAAAGGCGTCAGATCGTCTTTGAAATACTTTTGAAAGTATTCACAGTTGATAATGACATTTATGATTCCAGCGAAGTCGGTCTCTTCAGCGCTGTTTTTGTCCGTGTACCCATCTTTTGACAGATAACACTTCGCAATCTGCCAAGGATCATAGCACCATAAAGTGGCATCCGTGTTTATCCACGTTGGACCTTTACAGCTTTCCAACCGGTTATGATTGCAAAATCTGTGTTGTTTTACAATTTGTTCGCAAATTTTATGGCATAAATTATACGGGCACTTTTTTGTCTTGTCAGTTTTGTGAAAAACACATTTTCCGTGATTGCAGCATTTATTTTCGGGGTTACAGTGCAGGACATTTGCAGTTGAACAAGTATTACAGACAATGCTCCTTAAAACACCATCTCGCTGTTTCTCGATCTCTATACGGATGTTGTCATAACATTCCTTAATTACCACCTTGACAATATCAAGCAGGCAGTCACGTGTGATTTTCATACCCAAAGCCGCCTTAAACCAGTTGAGGGTTTCCGGCTTACGAATGATGTCCTTGTAATCTGACATTTTCCTTCACAATAATTTACTTGTCTGTAAAAAGAAATAGTTATTATAACTAAATATAAATGAAACATACCAAGAATGATATGGGTTCTGGTCTGATCACACTAGTGTTTTTCCCAAGCCATTTTAGCGTGGCGAAAAGCCACGCCGCCCTCCCGGATCGCCACGCTGCCCTTTTCAAAGGCAAATTACGCCACGCGCCTTTTTTTTAAAGGCAAATTTCGCCACGCGCCCTTATTGATAACATCTTTATTGCCTTACGATCTTTTTTGGTCCGCAAAATCAGCTTCCTTGATTGTCTGTGACGCTCCGACTGTGCTTGATTTACTCGAGAGACGTCAACGTCTATCGACTATATTATATTGAGCAGATTTAATCTATAACAGTGCTCGATTTATAGGTAGGTCTTACTGACTGCTCCAAAGCTGTGAATTAGTCATGCGTGAATAACCTCAGTGTCAGATGCAATCGATCTTCCCGGAGGCTATGTTAGCTATGTTATACCAAGCGCACTTTTCGCTTGGCAATGTATACTCCTCCACGATATAATCATTACTTCGGAGACTTTTGATGAAAAACTCGATGTTATTCTCGTGGCAATTGTGCTTTGCATGCATTATTCAGTTATATCAAAACATATATTTTTACGCATAATTACATTTAAATTCACAAACAAATTTATTCTTTATCGTTTTCGTCTTTTAAATAATTAGATCTAATTATTGAAATAATTACTGAGACATATACCAATTTAACAAAATGCGAATCGCGTATACGATTTAACGTTGCTATGCGCACCTGTCGCTTACATCATTTGACATTTTATCAACATGGCGGACTATACAGAATTAAATTGTGACTCGGCAAAAATGGAAAATAACGTCGTAAACGATCGAATTAACGATGGAGATTATACATTAAGAAGGAATTAATGAAATGTCCTGTGATAATCAACGATGCATGATAAAAATGTTTTAGATAGCAACAACATTATTTATTTATTTGTTATCTACTCGGCGGATGTATGTCACGGAAACGAGTGTTTGCATATTGTTAGCGACCAATTTACTCACAATGTTATTTTAAACATCTGTCGAGATTATTGTTAAAAAACGGGATAAGACAAACATGGTTTCATTTATATGTTAGTGGATCTGTGTATAGTCAGATTCATATGCATATATTGCTTCATTATGTTTGTCGTGCTGTACAGTTTATTGAAACAGCATGGAACTTAAATGTGCATTGCAAGGTAAATATATTAATATAAATCATAGTAAGTTAAATACATCTATTACCATTAAATGTGCTTGTTTATATGTTATTTTTTCCACAACTGCTTCTGATGCGATTACATGTTTCCCCGTAATTCAGGTATTCAGGGAACGTTTTTGCCCTTTTTTGCCTAAACTGCGCGCTAAAATGCCCTTTTTTAAAGTAACGCGCCATGCCCCTTTGCCCTCCTGGGAAAAACACTACACACATTATACAAATTCTACCCAAGTTCATGAAGATTTCATGTGATTAATTGTACATGTATGTGACATGTTATAGAGTTTAAGGTGTACTTGTAAGCAAATCTAAAATATAACAAGGGCTGTTTGTAAAATATGCATGCCCCCCATATGGACTGTCAGTTGTAGTGGCAGTCATTGTGTGAATACGTTTTTTGTCACTGTGACCTTGACCTTTGATCTAGTTACCTGAAAATCAATAGGGGTCATTCGCCAGTCATGATCAATGTACCTATGAAGTTTCATGATTCTAGGCCTAATTTTTCTTCAGTTATCATCAGGAAACCATTTTACTGTTTTGAGTGACTGTTACCTTGACCTTTGACCTAGTGACCTGAAAATTAATTGGGGTCATCTACCAGTCATGATCAATGTACCTATGAAGTTTCATGATCCTAGGTGTAAGCATTCTTGAGGTATCATCCGGAAACCATTTTACTATTTCGAGTCATTGTGACCTTGATCTTTAACCTAGTTACCTGAAAATCAATAGGGGTCATCTGCCAGTCATTATCAATGTTCCTTTGAAGTTTAATGATCCTAGGCGTAAGCATTCTTGAGTTTTACTCCGAAACTTTTTTACTGTTTTGAGTCACTGTGACCTTGACCTTTGACCTAGTGACATGAAAATCAAATGGGGTCATCTGCCAGTCATGATCAATGAACCTATGAAGTTTCATGATCCTAGGCCTAAGCATTCTTGAGTCATCATCTGGAAACCATTTTACTGTTTCGAGTCACTGTGATCTTGACCTTTGACCTAGTGACCTGTAATTAATAGGGCTCATTTGCCAGTCATGATCAATGTACCTATGGAGTTTCAAGATCCTAGGCGTAAGCATTCTTGAGTTATCATCCGGAAACTATTTTACTATTTCGAGTCACTGTGACCTTGACCTTTGACCTAGTGACCTGAAAATCAAATGGAGTCATTCTGCCAGTCATGATCAATGAACCTATGAAGTTTCATGATCCTATGCCTAAGCATTCTTGAGTTATCATCCGGATACCATTTTACTGTTTCGAGTAACTGTGATCTTGACCTTTGACCTAGTGACCTGAAAATTAAGGGGGCTTATTTGCCAGTCATGATCAATGTACCTATGAAGTTTCAGGATCCTAGGCGTAAGCTTTCTTGAATTATCGTCCGGAAACTATTTTACTATTTCGAGTCACTGTGACCTTGACCTTTGACCTAGTGACCTGAAAATCAAATGGGGTCATCCGCCAGTCATGATCAATGAACCTATGAAGTTTCATGATCCTATGCCTAAGCATTCTTGAGTTATCATCCAGATACCATTTTACTGTTTCGAGTCACTGTGATCTTGACCTTTGACCTAGTGACCTGAAAATTAAGGGGGCTTATTTGCCAGTCATGATCAATGTACCTATGAAGTTTCAGGATCCTAGGCGTAAGCTTTCTTGAATTATCGTCCGGAAACTATTTTACTATTTAGAGTCACTGTGACCTTGACCTTTGACCTAGTGACCTGAAAATCTAATGGGGTCATCCGCCAGTCATGATCAATGAACCTATGAAGTTTCATGATCCTATGCCTAAGCATTCTTGAGTTATCATCCGGATACCATTTTACTGTTTCGAGTCACTGTGATCTTGACCTTTGACCTAGTGACCTGAAAATTAAGGGGGCTTATTTGCCAGTCATGATCAATGTACCTATGAAGTTTCATGATCCTAGGCGTAAGCATTCTTGAGTTATCATCTGGAAACTATTTTACTATTTCGAGTCACTGTGACCTTGACCTTTGACCTAGTGACCTGAAAATCAAATGGGGTCATCTGCCAGTCATGAACCTTTGAAGTTTCATGATCCTAGGCCTAAGCATTCTTGAGTTATCATCCGTAAACCATTTTACTGTTTCGAGTCACTGTGATCTTGACCTTTGACCTAGTGACCTGAAAATAATAGGGCTCATTTGCCAGTCAGGATCAATGTACCTATGAAGTTTCATCATCCTAGGCGTAAGCATTCTTCAGTTATCATCCGGAAACTATTTAACTATTTCGAGTCACTGTGACCTTGACCTTTGACCTAGTGACCTGAAAATCAATAGGGGTCATCTGTCAGTCATGATCAATGTACCTATGAAGTTTCATGATCCTACATGTAGGCCTAAGCATTCTTGAGTTATCATCCGGAAACCATTTTACTATTTCAAGTCATTGTGACCTTGACTTTTGAAATAGTGACCTGAAAATCGATATGAGTCATTTGCCAGTCATGATCAATGTACTTATGAAGTTTTATGATCCTAGGTCCTAGTGTTCTTGAGTTATCATCCGGAAACCATTGAGTCATCATCCGGAAACCATTTTACTGTTTCGAGTCACTGTGACCTTGACCTTTGACCTAGTGACCTGAAAATCAAAAGGAGTCATCTGCCAGTCATGATCAATGTACCTTTGAAGTTTCATGATGCTAGGCCTAAGCATTCTTGAGTTATCATCCAGAAACCATTTTACTGTTTCGAGTCACCGTGACCTTGACTTAGTGACGTGAAAATCAATAGGGGTCATCTGCCAGTCAAGATCAATGTACCTATGAAGTTTCAGGATCCTAGGCGTAAGCATTCTTGTGCTATCATCCGGAAACCATTTTACTATTTCGAGTCACTGTGACCTTGACTTTTGACCTAGTGACCTAAAAATCAATAGGGGTCATCTGCCAGTCATGATCAATGTACCTATGAAGTTTCATCATCCTAGGCGTAAGCTTTCTTGAGTTATCATCCGGAAACTATTTAACTATTTCGAGTCACTGTGACCTTGACCTTTGACCTAGTGACCTGAAAATCAATAGGGGTCATCTGTCAGTCATGATCAATGTACCTATGAAGTTTCATGATCCTACATGTAGGCCTAAGCATTCTTGAGTTATCATCCGGAAACCATTTTACTATTTCAAGTCATTGTGACCTTGACCTTTGAAATAGTGACCTGAAAATCGATATGAGTCATTTGCCAGTCATGATCAATGTACTTATGAAGTTTTATGATCCTAGGTCCTAGTGTTCTTGAGTTATCATCCGGAAACCATTGAGTCATCATCCGGAAACCATTTTACTGTTTCGAGTCACTGTGACCTTGACCTTTGACCTAGTGACCTGAAAATCAAAAGGAGTCATCTGCCAGTCATGATCAATGTACCTTTGAAGTTTCATGATGCTAGGCCTAAGCATTCTTGAGTTATCATCCAGAAACCATTTTACTGTTTCGAGTCACCGTGACCTTGACTTAGTGACCTGAAAATCAATAGGGGTCATCTGCCAGTCAAGATCAATGTACCTATGAAGTTTCAGGATCCTAGGCGTAAGCATTCTTGTGCTATCATCCGGAAACCATTTTACTATTTCGAGTCACTGTGACCTTGACTTTTGACCTAGTGACCTAAAAATCAATAGGGGTCATCTGCCAGTCATGATCAATGTACCTATGAAGTTTCATCATCCTAGGCGTAAGCTTTCTTGAGTTATCATCCGGAAACCATTTAACTATTTCGAGTCACTGTGACCTTGACCTTTGACCTAGTGACCTGAAAATTGCTAGAGGTCATCTGGCAGTCATGATGAATGTACCTAGGAAGTTTCATGATCCTAAGCCTAAGCGTTCTTGAGTTATCATCCGGAAACCATCTGGTGGACGGACCGATTGACGGATGGACCGACCGACATGTGCAAAACAATATACCCCCTCTTCTTCGAAGGGGGCATAATAATAGCATGACATTAATTAATTATATCATAATTCATAATACAATGGCTAAATAGATACAACTGAAATTCTAGTGGCCATTTTTTCTTTAATCATCAAAAATAACCAAGTAACATTCAGAAATACTGAATAATTGAGACATACAGCAGCATTTATTATATGTCATTCAAAGTGTTAAATATTCATAACACAAAACACATATAGTTGACATATACACATGTATACAACACAATGGATCTTACCAATTTATGGCATTGAAATGTTGTTCAGCTCATCCCCCCCCCACACTGCCCCTCTTGGGTGCTGCAAGTTCAATCATGAAAACATTTATTATTGTTATAAACTATGTGAATTATACAATGTATCGTGGAAAAGGTGAACCATACAATTTGCAACTGTTCAAAAAATCTATGAATAATATATCGTACGGTGCCCTCCTGTCACTGTCAATCATATGAATAATATATCGTACGGTGCCCTCCTATCAATCATTTAATATATCGTACGGTGCCCTCCTATCAATCATTTTGTTTACATTAAGAACTAGGCCCTCGTGATGACGTCACATGCATGCGCTGTGAATAACTTTGTTTAACTTACATTACTACACTTGAAAAATAATACAAACACAGCAAAAATGAGGAAAAACAGGAACGCTTGCATTTCAAAATCCGAATTTAACCATATTCAATATATTTTATTGGTCCTCTTCATTAATTTGTACATAAATTGCAAAGTGAAGCAGACTACTGTGCTAGTCCAAACACAACACTTTCATTTATTTGATTTATTTCCAAAAAATACTTTCACATTCTGAGACTCCTGATTCTCAGACATGAACAATTCTAGCATAAGAACTGTGCGCACACATTGCGTCAGGTGATATACACATCTTCAGTGGGAATACACCGTCTCGATTCTACAAGTGTTTCAGAAAATCTTTTATTAGTAATATTATATGTTGAAATGTATTTTAACCATTTTCGAATGTTTTTGAATATGAAATTTTGAGCACTTTTATGTGACCATGTTGCTCAAAAGAAAATGAAAACTTTTATGTGACCATGTTGCTCAAAAGAAAATGAAACAAACTTCTTAAATTGTAAATAGAAGTTATAATTTATAATGTTATAATAATTAAACAGTCTAATAACTGTTTCAGTTTACATAAACAAAATCAGTGCATCAGCGAGCAGGGAATGTTAGTGCAGGTACATGTATGTATGGATCTATGGGATTTACATGTAAGTGGTCACACACGCTGTAAATAATTTGACATTGATTTAATGGTAATTCAATACATTTTAATGCGTTAAATGTTGCATTCTTGGCATTAATTCAGGAATTATGTTACTTGTTGATATACATTGACCTTATCTCATTTTACGTAATTTTGCAATAGCATCGTAACGACAGGAAATCATGTCGGAAGCTTAAATGGCTGCAAATTCATATAAACGCGCAGAATAATCATGCAAGGCTTATTTAACATAAACTATAAACATAATTTAACTCATTGCATAAGAAGAATGTTAATTTTAACTTACAAGTAATGCTATTACAGGTTTTAAAACCGCTGTTCCACTTCCATCTATTGCCTTATAGAAATGTGTCATTACGTTACGTTATACATAGAATCAAATTTAGACGAAATAAATAATTTGGATTTTTTTTTTGGAATTTCATATTAATTTTTCATTACAACTTTTATAATACTTTTACCATGTGTGTGTATGAACACCGTTCTACCATTGAATTGAGTCAATAAAGCCCCACAACGACACTATGCGTATTTCACATGAACATGTCTATCCCATGAATCGCCTATTTATAGATTTTGAAACAGTCCAAGTTTCCACTTGCATAGCATGCGATAAAGAGGAGTTATGATGTTATAAAATATATTTCCTGAAAGTATATCATTTTCAGATTATCTAAATAACAATGACACTTACATGAAATGCACTAATTCAATAGAATCTTGATACATTTGAGTCTCCTCCCGATTAAATTTCATCTGTCGTCCATCTTGACCAGCAATTTGTATTTATGCGAATAGACGAATGTGTTAAATATTGCTAACATATGATACCGGTAGTTTATTTTTGTGAATGTGGGCATTCTAATTCTGTGTATGAAGTGCTGTTTGACAACGTTGACGAAGCTTATATGATTGACCATCTTGTAGGAGACTTTAAGGACGGATTTTAATTGGGAGGTTGTTGCTTTATAGGTTTACAACCAGGTCTATGTCTGAAACATGTACCGTGCGAGTTCTAACACTTCTGACTTTTGGGATGTCGATGAAGTCGGAATCGCAATGGTTTAACTTATATTGAATCTTCCCTTCGGGCAAGTATTTCAATATTGACTCTAACAGTCACAATTGGTGATCCAACTCCAGTACCTGGGTGAATTGATGGGTAATAGGCAAGTTCGTCATATCTCTTTAAGAACATGTCGTCCACATACCGTACCTTGTATGGGGTTTTTACGACATGCGACTGCAATCGTGTCTACGTACATTTGCGGAACGTAAATCGCATGTTTTCTTATTTTGAGTTCAATACACGAGTGTACACTGTCACACTCCATTTGCGCGTGACCTCTTTCAATGTACTTTTGATATATCAAAACATTTTTTTCTAGTTGCCAAAAGCAACAATGCGATGGCTATGGTTGTTTTACGGTTTTGATACGTACAACCGTCGCTATAAATGAGTATTTCTTTAACATCTGAAAGATCAATACTATCAAGATAATCAATCACAAATTTCGCAAAGATGTTGACATTAAGTTCGCCCTCGCCTTCATGCCAGAAATAGTTCTGAGCTTCTTGGGTAACTATTTCAACAGTGTAAATTTATGACAGGAGATTTTTATATTGTAGTAGAGACTACAAGCCTCTAAACGGGGCATATCAATAGGCTCTGTAGATCCATATATATTACTTTAACACTTGGGTCATTCTGCGCTCTTTCCTTATCTGAATGTTTGCTCTGCCTGGCTTCGTCTTTAAATTTTATACGAAGCTGGTAATCTTCGTCGTCTACGTTCCCTGCTATATGTTCACAGCATTTATCGCACTGGTCCTTTTTGGTTTCTATAACGATAAGTTCATTTGTTCGAACAATTCGAAAAAGGCAGTTTCGTGGTAAGGTGATTTTTCTTCTTTGGCCATGAAACTTCTGTACTTGCGAAACACATGAATTTTACTTTCAAATAAAGGTTCAGAGTATTTATTCTTAGAAGAAGCCCTGCAATAGTGTGACTCAAGTTTTGGAATGTTATTAAGATATTCTCTGGCCGACTCTTCACGCTTCTTATATTCGTCTTTAGCACCCCGATTAGCTTTTTTTTCTCAGTATTTGGTATGCCACTTTCTGAATCGTTCAGCCAGTTGTAAACTGTTTTCTCCCTTATACCCAATGTTGTTGTAAACATACACTTACAACCCGGGATGATTCATTCACTTCTTTTTGTCAGATAGTACCCTTTACAAAAAGTTCCTTCTGCTCGACGGAGGTGTTCCTGTCGTTTTTTCCATTTCTGCAACCTTTTTCACTTGGTTAATTACGTATAATTTATTTTGTTTCCAATCCTTGTTTTTTTTCCAAAAAAAAAATCATTGCTCTGTGTTCATCATCTAAGTTTGGACATTGTCTTGTTTTGCTGGTTTTAGTGCACTTTTCCCACATTTTCTTGGTCAAAGCATTCGACCAGCACGTTCAACGCAATACGATTTCACACCTGAATCTTTATCTTTCAACACCCCTTAATACTGTTCGCCTCTCATTCGTTTCTTTTTTTGAACTTCTCTTTTGGAATGAGCTTTCGGAACTTGTTTTGTTTGTGAACCTTAACTTTCAGTAACATTTGTTTCTATCACGTTTTAGGTGGTAAATTTCATTGTTGTCCATAGGGTAGTCATATGTATCTGAGCTTTGAGGATCAGTGTCTCTCCAATCTGGGTTTGCTACATCGCCATCGTTATCAAATGATATATTAGAAGGTTCATAGTTATCCGATAGGTGGTTGTTATTGTTAAGATCACGTTTGGTAGCTATTTACATTTCATCATCATTTCCAAGTTTTGTCTCGATAGAAATGGGTAAGTTTCTGGTTCAATTTGTTGAAGAAGTTGATTTATCGATTTCAGTTAACTTATCTTTTTCGTAGCTTGTCGATACTTGGACTCAATTTTTGACCCCTGTATAGTAAAACTTCTCCTCTCTGACCTAGTATCGTCAGTATTAAAATGAGGCTCAGACTTTTTTTCAAGGCCAGATTTACTAAGATTCTACCTCTAGAAAACATTTACTTACAAATTCTGTAAAAATGTAAAGACATCTTTATGTTACGTTTTTTTAGTAATCTGTTTAGCGAAATCTCATCTTCTTGACTCGCCAGTGTTAAGTTTAAATGCAACAACTCTGGTTTCAGTATTCTTGAACGATGTTGAGTCAATGGTTCACATATAGTAACGATTGTTTCAGGTGCAATGTTTGTGAAGGGCACGTACAGGTGATCTAAATTTTGCAAAGACGAAATCACTCCAAAGACTTCATCCACCAAACTGCGACATTCTGATTGAGTTAGTATTTCAATGTTTGGCAGACACGGAATGGAAAACAATGTGGATAATGTACACTCAGTGAGGTCCAACCAATACAACCGTCCGGCATTACAGAGATCTTTAACAAACAAACAGTCTATATTTGCGAAATGAAAACGTAATAGAGCACACGGAATAAGAAATTCTAAGAATGCGACCGAATGTTTCAGAATGTTTTGTAAATTTATCACAGATATCTCAAGCTGATTTTCCATAGACATTAGCCTCCATAAAATTGAAATAGTCTGTACTATTTCATGAAATCTCCTGTTTGTAAATGCTATATTTTGAAGTAGTTCGTGCGGATCCAGAGAGCGAAATATTTTAACTAAAATGAATTCGAGTAGGTTACCCAGTTCAGCCATCTGAAACAGCCTTGTACATGAAAAAAATGATTATGAAATACGAGAGCCTACTTTATGGCGACACATTTAGTCCTAAAGTAACACAGATGTGCATTTGAACAAATTATTATTTTAAGTTAATAGCGTTGTCGTTAAAAAGAAATAATCTTTAATAACGATAGATTTAAGTTTCTGTTTCAACAATGTGTTCAGACTTCAGTAATGTACCATGTAAAAGTAATGTGATATATTAAGCAAAAACCAAAAGATGTCCGAGACCTTACAAACAGACTGATGCATACATATGTAGAATTAACAATTTAAATGTATACACATGTTATAAAACAAAAAGACAAACAAATATGTTAGCGATTAAGTCACACAAAGTCATTGTGCGAAAAGGTCGTATCTCGTTTATTTTGTTGATAGTAGGAGATTTTCACTTCATTATTATATTCACTTCAACACCCAAAACTACAGATCTGCAATTAGTGACATTCTCTCGGTTGAATCAAATAAATTCATTATTTTACGAGTAAAGAAGAAGATACAGCATGCAAAATGTATTCAATATTTTTTTATACAGGGCACACATGTACATGTTCATGTTTTTTTTAAACATATTTTCCATCAAATACAATAACATTTGGTGAATACGTGATATTAAATACATAAAACACATATTAAGAATACTTACATTAGCTGTTATTCCAAAATGAATTGAGAATACACGAACTCGATCATCCGCACTGTGTACAGATCGAGATACGAGGTTTTGACGGACAAGTACGGCATCCAATGAAACATTCCCAAATTATCAAATGGTTATTGCTTAAGCGACTTGTTGGCAAGGAGGTTAGACATTTTCGCACGGAAAGCGGGTTTTTATCATCAGCTTGATATTTTCAAAATCTGTTTTGCGCCAAAACCTAGTTACAACATTTTTGCACGGAGCCGACGATATGTATGTCCCGATCTGTACTTCGATTGTCTGATATTAAGTAGGTGGCATTTCCCTTGCTTACATTTGTGCAATATGATATATAATATTCATGTTAATCTACAAACTTCCACATAATTTATAAAAATGCACATAGTATGATTGCATTCATAGTTATGACTTTTTACCGACCTTGAGACCGGTTTTTCACGAATTGTAATTTATAGCACGTTAAACTGACAAGTGACACACTTTAATATGCCAGTATCAGAGAATTAAATAACGACACCCAAATAGGCTCAATGTCGTTAATCAAGCCCACTAGTTATATAAAGTTAATTTATAAAGGCCAAGACAATGTTCAATGTCTTAATAAATTTGAAGTATCACAGTGTAGGCGCATGTTGATATCAGGTAGCTTTTACCTATATACGTAGCCATCTACCTTTACCTGAACCTGAATACATACAACGTGTGATTTAAATCATATACATTTAGATTTTAAATGATATTCTTTCGATTAAGCATGTATAATTTAAAACATGATATACCGATACGCACATGCGCTCTTTAGAAAGGCATTTGCTATATTTTCATTGACTGATAAACAAAAATTATTAAATAAAATGTTGGATATAGAACTTTTGCGTTAATATAAAACATTAAAGGTGAATGCTGAGCATTATTTATGAAAAATCATTCATTTGGTACATGGCATGCAAGCTCGTTTAAACCAATTGCCACTAACGTCGTTTAATACAATATACGCGTTGTCAAAATAATAGAATGTTAATCTTCGTTTATTTCAAGCCTAATTTGTCGCATAAAGTAAGTATGCCTATAGGTATTTGGAAAACAATAGCAACGTTTATGAAGTATTGCAGTCCTGAAAGATAAATGTCCCGTATATGAATAGTATCGCGACTAATACACTGCTGTTGCAAACATCACACGAGGATCGCACAATAAACTGTGTCGTGGTTTTGCCAATTCGTTATTGACAAATCGTCTCATCTTAGACCGGTAGACACTTGTTCATGGGGAAAATCGTTGAAATAAAAATTATTTAAACGGATTTCATAACTGATTACGTTTACTATAGTAATGAAAGACATGTTAAGAACAGAATAATTATAACAACTATATTTATACGTTGCGAGGAATGGACATTAACACGTTTCAAAACAAGTTTGAACACAATAAAAGTGATTGTCACATGTGGCAAGCTCGGTAATTTAAACACAGTGTTAAATGAGGATCGTCGAGACTAAATGTACAGTACATGTATTGGTATGTAAACCTAATTTATTAAATGTAAAGTCAAAAATAGTATAAACATTAAAGCAATTCTAAATATATTGTTTTACAACTAATATGCGGTCTATTTGTTTGGCCGTTTTTATGTTTACATTTTAATATGTTCGTTTAAACCTATTTATGAACCGTATCTATTACACCACGGTGACCCAAATATAACATTTTAATATGTTTACATTCGAAATTGTGTCCCTAGGTTGGTCAGGAGCAATTACTCGCTTTATAGAACAAGAACATTAGTATATGACGTAAATATCATGTTATAATATGCGGCCTGTTTGTTTTGCCCATTTTATGTTAAAATGTTAACGTTGTAATTGTGAGTATCCAATATATTCATACGTTGGTAAGGGTAAATAACAAGGATAATAACGCAGTCAGTTCAAGTGATGTCCACTGTCATTGTGTGTATAGCTCTTTAAGCATGTTTGGGTTTGATAATCACTATGGTTATTTTCTGATAGTTAACTATATTGTCTCTGTCATTTTGTTTATTTATTATAATTACCTTAATTACTCATATTTTATGAAAGTGCTTATATGAAATACTATATAATGTACATGCCAGTAGAAATCAAGTTTTTCCTTGCTATTGACCCTTTACGTAAAACGAATGTGTTGATTTGTTAAAAAACAATCAATAAATAATGAAATTATCGGATGATCACTTCGCTTCAAGACGTTTCAGATGCTACCTAATATTTTAATGTTTTAATAAAATGTGCAATCAATTTTATCTTAGATAAAAGGTATGATTTTGTAAGCGAATGAGGAGGGTGTGATGCATATCTTAGCAATCATAGTTTAGAACTCTAAGCCAGTTTTCACTTATTAGAATTTCAGACATAATATTTCAGATTTTAAAAAAGATAAAAGAGGAGCATGTTTCAGGATGATTTGGAAAAAATATAGCCTATAGAGTACTCGCAAGCCTCTTTGTTTACCAGTGCTCTACATTTTGATAAAGTGTGACCAAAACCTGAACTCAGCAAATATTTCATCAGAATAAATACGTTTTCTTAAAAATTATGCCACAAATTCCTCTCATTGTCCAGACGGTTTTTTTTCATTAACGAAGTTTCACGAGGCTTGAGAGATACATATGGTCTTAAGAATGTTCACAGTCTTTTTCTTTCATTTGAACGTATTGACAAAAGTGTTGATTTAAATTTCTTTGAAAAACGAGATATGCGATCGGCAATTTATACAATATCAAAACCGGCTACAGTATCGTTTAAAAATGTATTTAAGAAGTTGAATGAAGATTGGACTATTCAGGTAGATAATTCAAAACCTTTGTGTTTGATTTGTCCTCGTGACGAAGATTTTGATCCCTGTGACTCAAATTCAAACAAGCCCGATACGAGACATCATCAGTACAAAACGTTCAGTTTCCTGAAGATAGGGCATCGATTTGACCGCTATAGTATTAACCAGCGTTTTCTATAATTTGACCAATTGAGAAAGTGATTTGCCCTATATAGCACAGTTTCGAATTCGGCAGATATGATAAGGGAAATGTTCTGACAAATTTTCATTAAGATTATTATGCTATAAATGTAACATCTTAAATGTTCACATGGCTTCACTTTAGCCATTTAACGAAGACTATCCTTTCTCCTGGCATTTATGTTGTTAATTTGACCGAAAAGCCGAATCGAACAATATATCGCGGTGATCAATGTTCTGAACAACGTTCATGAACATTTGGTGACAAATATGACATCTAGAGTGTTCAGAAGCTTTCTCAAAAGCCCTGTACTAAACTTTCACCGAACCTGTCGCGGCCATGTTTTTTTTAACGAACGATAGCTATTTTCGAACTCGGACGAGATATGATCGGGACAAACGATAAGAGCAAGTTTTGTGATGATTGTTGACAAAATGTGATTTTTAGAGTGATCACACTTGTTACAACTTTTTGTTCAGTTATTCAAGTAACCTCGTTTTTTGATCCGACGTAACCAATTTTTAAACTAGGAACCACGGACAAAACATCATCACACAAAGCTCACAAGTAGACGTTGTGCTCAAATAAGCCAAAACAAACATGCAACCCATCGACCCGTTTATCGTTGTTGTTAACCATCACTAATGCTCACTGACTGGTTGGCAAACAAGAGCAGTCAGAAGACAGCGCGTTCGACTATTAAAAATACTTGACAGTACAACGTAAGTCATCATGGGGAAATTGTTAATATTCAATAAGGTCAAGGTAATATATTCATCTTCTAACTGGAAGAGGGCCATAATTGAAACATATTGATCGTTTATGTTTTAAAGAAGTTGTACATTTATAGAGTACCCTTATGATAGTTAGCGAGTGTTCCAATTCTGAAAGCAATAGCTATGGTAATTTAGTAGTAAAATGGAACAAAACACAAAACTTAACAAACATTTATATTTGCTAAATATAAAAGTGTCCATAATTCTGTAAAAATGCCAGTCAGAGTTACATAAATTTGCCTGCACAGTCCCCTTATTATAGTTAGTAAGATTTGCGAATATGAAAGCAATAGTTTTGATACTTTAGGAATAAAGTTGACCTAAACACAAAACTTAACCAAATTTTCTATTTTGTACGTATAAAAGGGAACATATCCTTACAACATGCTTGTTACAGTTGTCTGCTCTTGTTTAAAGATTGGAGTCATGTTGGTAAAGAAGTAAGCAAAATATGAAAGCAATATGTCAAGGGACATAGAACATATTTGAGGTGGTACGCAAACTTACACATAGATTTTTCAATTATGTGCATGTTCTTAGTTACAAAAGGGCGATAATTCTTACACAATGCTTGATACAGTTGTCTGCTTGTGTTTATAGATTGGGATCCTGTTGGTAAAGAAGTATGCAAACTATACAAGCAATATGTCAAGAGACGCAAACTTTAACATTCCAACGCTCACGCTAACGCTCGCGCTCACGCCGACGCCGGGGTGTGTAGGATAGCTCCACTATATATATTTCATATAAAATAGTGGAGCTTAAGATAATTGGAGTGATGTAAAACACCTAAATAAGAGTTTTTTGATTAAAAAAGACAAAATGATGAACACGCAGTAAAACATACAATTTTGGATGTGTAGTAATTTCGTTATAGATCTAGTTGTTATTTCATGTTAATGGCTTCCTTTTTGTCTCGTTTTAAAAGTTTTTATAATTCGATTACCAATTGTGGTATCTACTCAAATTATGTGAACATTTTTATCTTTAGTGTGCTGAAATGTTTTTTTTTTAATTTGACTTGTTGGTTGTGATATGTTTTTAAACAAGTGCACTGATTTACAGTTGTTTATGATGTTTTTTAGTGAGGGCATAGACTGAAAACATTTTAGAAGATATGCAAAACGAAGTTAGTAAAAAAATGTAAATCTTAATCATACGTAAGATTTTTGATTGCTTTTATCGATCGAAAATAATTGATAAAACCTCGATATCTTGATATTCATGTATCGCTATGCATTTTACTACTAATGTTCGTTTTAATTTTATATAAATTGGTTTACTTAAGCTTACACAGCAGCGAAATTTTGCTAGCTTCAATTTTATCAGCGAGAAGAGTAGTATTGACATGATAAGTAAATCAGCAATTTTAATGCAACGAACCATGTTGCATTATAGGAAATAAATTTGAAACAAAGTGGGTGACCCTATGCTTGTATCCATTTTCTCTATGTATGTGTAGGTATTACTTGAAGACAAAGGATAAGACATACCTTCTATTGGAATACAAATCACCAAAACAAACGTTATTTCATGCTAGTTTTATTTGAAATTATTTGAATTGTATCAATGCCATTGGTGGATGTACATTTATATTCCGTTCGCTTTAAGATACTCCATATACTACCTCATTAACTGTCAACTGATTAACACATGCCGTGTTTTATAAAATGACCAAACAATTTCATCTCAGATAAGTGGTCAGACTTTTCATGCATTCATCTAATATGAGTTACCTTTTGTACAAGTGTGAACACATTTATTATAGAACCGTACATAAATGGAACCATATACACATTCCTGTACGTAAGGTTTACCTTGTGTTCTATTTAACGTTCAACCTCTGTTAATATTTGCATGTGTGCTTAGTTATTTAACTATAATTACGGGTTGTGCTATTAACTTAAAGTATCGAATTCAATGAACCAGTTGTTTGAAAACTGAGTATAGTTAAACAACTTATCGGTTGTGTTACAATGCTACGTTTTTATCTAAAAATAGCGAATTCACAGAACTAGTGGTTTGACAACTTAGTCTAGTTAAACAACCAATCGACCGAAATTGTTTTGATCCCTGCCACGGTAATTAGATTTAAGTAGTTTGAAAATGTAAAACAATGTATTTATAATTGCTTTAATGTTTATACCATTTTTGACTTTTTATTTAATAAATTAGGTTTGCATACCAATACATGTACTGTACATTTTAGTCTCGACGATCCTCATTTAACTCTGTGTTTAAATTACCGAGCCAGCCACATGTGACAATCTCTTTTATTGTGTTCAAACTTGTTTTGAAACTTCTCAATGTCCATTCCTCGCAACGTATAAGTATAGTTGTTATAATTATTATGTTCTTAACATGTCTATCATTACTATAGTAAACGTAATCAGTTATAAAATCCGTTTAAATAATTTTTATTTCAACGATATTGATAATGACAAGTGTCTACCGCTCTAAGATGAGACGATTTGTCAATAACGAATTGGCAAAACCACGACGCAGTTTATTGTGCGATCCTCGGGTGATATTTGCAACAGCAGTGTGTTAGTCGCGATAATATTCATATACGGGACATTTATCTTTCAGGACTGCAATACTTCATAAACGTTGCTATTGTTTTCAAAATACCTGTAGGCATACTTACTTTATGCGACAGATTAGGCTTGAAATAAACGAAGATTAACCTTCTATTATTTTGACAACGCGTATATTGTATTAAACGACGTAAGTGGCAATTGGTTTAAACGAGCTTGCATGTCATGTACCAAATAAATGATTTTTCATAAATAATGCTCAGCATTCACATTTTATGTTTTATATAAACGCAAAAGTTCCTTATCCAACATTTCATTTAATAATTTTTGTTTATCAGTCAATGAAAACATAGCAAATGCCTTACTAAAGAGCGCATGCGCGTATCGGTATATCATGTTTTAAATTATACATGCTAGATCGAAAGAATATCATTTAAAATCTAAATTTATATGATTTAAATCACACGATGTATGTATTAAGGTTCAGGTAAAGGTAGATGGCTACGTATATAGGTAATCTACCTGATATCAACATGCGCCTACACTGTGATACTTCAAATTATTAAGACATTGAACGTTATCTTGTCCATTATAAATTAACTTTATATAACTAGTGGGCTTGATTAACGACATTGAGCCGTTTGGGTGTCGTTATTTAATTCTCTGATACTGGCATATTAAAGTGTGTTACGTGTCAGTTCAACGTGCTATAAAGTACAATTCGTAAAAAACAGGTCTCAAAGTCGGTAAAAAGTCATAACTATGAATGCAATCATACTATGTGCATTAATATAAGTTATGTGGAAGTTTGTAGATGAACATGAATATTATATATCATATTGCACAAATGTAAGCAAGGGAAATGCCACCTACTTAATATCAGACAATCGAAGTACAGATTGGGACATACATATCGTCGGCTCCGTGCGAAAATGTAGGAACTAGGTTTTGGCGCTTACACAGATTTTGAAAATATCAAGGTGATGATAAAAACCCGCTTGCCGTGCGAAAATGTCCAACCTCCTTGCCAACCAGTCGCTTAAGCAATAACCATTTGATTATTTGGGAATTTTTTAATTGGATGCCGTACTTGTTCGTCAAAACCTCGTATCTCGATCTGTACACAGTGCGGATGATCGAGTTCGTGTATTCTCAATTCATTTTGGAATAACAGCTAATGTAAGTATTCTTAATATGTGTTGTATGTAATTAATGTCACTTATTTACCAAATGTTATTGTATTTGATGAAAAATTTATTTTAAAAAACATGAACATGTACATGTGTGCCCTGTATAAAAAATATTGAATACATTGTGCATGCTGTATCTTCTTTTTTACTCGTAAAATAATGAATTTATTTGATTCAACCGAGAGAATGTCTAAAATTGCAGATCTGTAGTTTTGGGTGTTGAAGTGAATATAATAATGAAGTGAAAATCTCCTACTATCAACAAAATAAACGAGATACGACCTTTTCGCACAATGACTTTGTGTGACTTAATCGCTAACATATTTGTTTGTCTTTTTGTTTTCTAACATGTGTATACATTTAAATTGTTAATTCTACATATGTATGCATCAGTCTGTTTGTAAGGTCTCGGACATCTTTTGATATTTGCTTAATATATCACATTACTTTTATATGGTACATTACTGAAGTCTGAACACATTGTTGAAACAGAAACTTAAATCTATCGTTATTAAAGATTATTCATTTTTAACGACAATGCTTTTAACTTAAAATAATATTTTTTTCAAATGCACATCTGTGTTACTTCAGGACTAAATGTGTCGCCATAAAGTAGGCTCGCGTATTTCATAATCTTTTTTTTTTCATGTACAAGGCTGTGTCAGATGGCTGAACTGGGTAACCTACCCGAATTCATTTTAGTTAAAATATTTTGCTCTCTAGATCCGCACGAACTACTTCAAAGTATAGCATTTTCAAACAGGAGATTTCATGAAATAGTACATACTATTTCAATTTTATGGAGGCACTTGTCTATGGAAAATCAGCTTGAGATATATGTGATAAATTTACAAAACATTCTGAAACATTCGGTCGCCTTCTTAGAATTTTTTATTCGGTGTGCTCTATTACGTTTTCATTTCGCAAATATAGACTGTTTGTTTGTTAAAGATCTCTGTAATGCCAGACGGTTGTATTGGTTGGACCTCACTGAGTGTACATTATCCACTTTGTTTTCCCTTCCGTGTCTGCCAAACATTGAAATACTAACTCAATCAGAATGTCGAAGTTTGGTGGATGAAGTCTTTGGAGTGATTTCGTCTTTGCAAAATTTAGATCACCTGTACGTGCCCTTCACAAACATTGCACCTGAAACAATTTTTACTATATGGGAACCATCGACTCAACATCGTTCAAGAATACTGAAATCAGAGTTGTTGCATTTTCACTTAACACTGGCGAGTCAAGAAGATGAGATTTCGCTAAACAGATAAGTAAAAAACGGTTCATAAAGATGTCTTTACATTTTTACAGAATTTGAAAGTAAAGATATTTTCTAGAGGTAGAATCTTAGTAAATCTGGCTTTGAAAAAACAGTCTGAGCCTCATTTTAATACTGACGATACTAGGTCAGAGAGGAGAAGTTTTACTATACAGGGGCCAAAAATTGAGGACGCCAATCGACAAGCTACGAAAAAGACAAGTTAACTGAAATCGATAAATCAACTTCTGCAACAAATTAAACCAGAAACTTATCCATTTCTATCGAGACAAAACCTTGAAATGATGATGAAATGTTAATAGCTACAAAACGTGATATTAACAATTACAACCACCTATCGGATAACGATGAACCTTCTAATATATCATTTGATAACGATGGCGATGTAGCAGACCCAGATTGGAAAGACACTGATCCTCGAAGCTCAGATAGATATGACTACCCTATGGACAACAATGAAATTTACCGCCAAAACGTGATAAAAACTAATGTTACTGAAAGTTAAGGTTCCCAAACAAAACAAGTTCAGAAAGATCATTTCAAAAGAGAAGTTCAAAAAAAGAAACGAATGAGAGGCGAGCAGTATTAAGGGGTGTTGAAAGATAAAGATCAGGAGTGAAATCGTATTGCGTTGAACGTGCTGGACGAATGCTTTGTCCAAGAAAATGTGGGAAAAGTGCACTAAAACCAGCAAAACAAGACAATGTCCAAACTTAGATGATGAACACAGAACGATGATTTGTAATAAGTTTTGGGGAAAAAAACAAGGATTGGAAACAAAATAAATTATACGTAATTAACCAAAAGAAAAAGGTTGCGGAAATGGAAAAAAACGACAGGAACACCTTCGTCGAGCAGACGGAACTTTTTGTTAAGGGTACTATCTGACAAAAAGAAGCGAATGAATCATCCCAGGTTGTAAGAGTATGTTTACAACAACAGTGGGTATAAGGGAGAAAACAGTTTACAACTGGCTGAACGATTCAGAAAGTGGCATACCAAATACTGAGAAAAAAGCTAATCGGGGTGCTAAAGACGAATACAAGAAGCGTGAAGAGTCGGCCAGAGAATATCTTAATAACATTCCAAAACTTGAGTCACACTATTGCAAGGCTTCTTCTAAGAAGAAATACTCTGAACCTTTATTTGAAAGTAAAAATCATGTGTTTCGCGAGTAAAGAAGTTTCATGGCCAAAGAAGGAAAATCACCTTACCACGAAACTGGCTTTTTCGAATTGTTCGAACAAATGAACTTATTGTTATAGAAACCAAAAAAGGACCAGTGCGATAAATGCTGTGAACATATAGCTGGGAACGTAGACGACGAAGATTACCAGCTTCGTATAAAATTTAAAGACAAAGCCAGACAGAGCAAACATTCAGATAAGGAAAGAGCGCAGAATGACCCAAGTGTTAAAGTAATATGGATCTACAGAGCCTATTGATATGCCCCCGTTTAGAGGCTTGTAGTCTCTACTACAATATGAAACTCTCCTGTCATAACTTTACACTGTTTGATATAGTTACCTAAAAAGCTCAGAACTATTTCTGGCATGAAAGCGAGGGCGAACTTAATGCCAACACTTTGCGACATTTGTGATTGATTATCTTGATAGCATTGATCTTTCAGATGTTAAAGAAATACTCATTTATAGCGACGGCTGTACGTATCAAAACCGTAAAACAACCATAGCCAACGCCTTGTTGTTTTTGGAAACTAGAAAAAAATGTTTTGATATAATCAAAAGTACCTTGAAAGAGGTCACGCGCAAATGGTGTGTGACAATGTTCACTCGTGTATTGAACGCAAAATAAGAAAACAGGCGATTTACGTTCCGCAAATGTACGTAGACATGATTTCAGTCGCATGTCGTAAAAACCCCAAACAAGGTACGGTATATGGACGACATGTTCTTAAAGAGATATGACGAACTTGCCTATTACACATCAATACACCCAGGTACTGGAGTTGGATCACCAATTGTGACTGTTCGAGTCAATATTGAAATACTTGACCGAAGGGAAGATTCAATATAACTTAAACCATGGTGATTCCGACTTCATCGACATCCCAAAAGCCAGAAGTGTTAGAACTCGCACGGTACATGTTTCAGACATAGACCTGGTTGTAAACCTATAAAGCAACAACCTCCCAATTTAAAAAGCGAAATATCTGCACCTGATGCAGTTATAGTCCATGATACCAAAGGATTTCCGTGGATTGTATGACAGTCTTTCGCACGCAATATGAAGTTCGAAAACACGATTGTCATGAGTTCACATATAATTTATAGTACAATGTGATACATGTGTATTGTGAAGTAACAACTAAAAAGTAAATTGTTGACATTTGTAACAGAATAATGAATTCGCCCTCAAATTTCGATCAGACACGCGTCAATTTTAAACATGCAAGTCCGCGACTGATTACACTTAATTAGTCGTTGTAAGTCTGTCTGGTTGAAAGCCGAAGTCGGAAACTATACTCCATAACAGTAAAATGTTTTATGTTCTTATCAAGGCTTGATATGTATTCCATGCTTTTGACTTACTATATGTCATTGCATCTGATTTGTAAAATGTGTATTGTGTATTCAGTGGTCGGCCTAGAGTCAAATTTTAGGGCAAAGTCACTTCTCTCTTGACAGAAAATTAGGGAGACGTCAGGACGGATCAGAGAGAAGTGAGGAGTGACATTTAGTGCTAGTTATACACGACTTGTATTATATAATTGTTATATGCGTGCATTATATAAGTACTACATATGTTTATTTTGTATCCAATGAATACACATAAAATTAAATAATCTTAAGTGTTTTTATTGTTTATTGTTGCTTCATAGTCCATATTATAATAATTGCAGCTTCACCCTCATCACCTACTGCTCACAAATGAAGAATAGAAATATATTATGCTTGAGTTTTTCAAAGAGTAGAAATAAATATGGTTTAGAATATAACTGTTTACAAACGCTACAGGATAAAAGAGGATCTTACATAATAGTGAGCATTGATTTTAATAATAACACTTTCGCAATGCCAATCATCTGTCATTTATATATATAAATATATATATATATATATATATATATATATATATATATATATATATATATATATATATATATATATATATATATATATATATATATATATATATAGAGAGAGAGAGAGAGAGAGAGAGAGAGAGATAATTTTAGGCATAGCAAAAGTGTAACAATGTTTACATCAAATAACGTCACAACGCGTGAGTTAAAATACACAACCTCACTGTAATTCCAAACACGTGTTTTCGTAAAAAGTAGCTGGCCATTGCATATGCATATGTAAAATAATTACGCGTTCTGTTCATTGCTATTTAAGATATCCTTGAAATTGGATTGTATTAAAATTTGGTCTGGATTCACGGTTATGCGTTAATATGTAGACACTTTGAGTTATTCTCCAGTATGAAATACACACTGGTAATGTACCAAATTCTGGCCTGTACGATAAATGTCGTATATGTTCCAGGGCTTTAGATAACGTTCGGTGTAAATTGGGTAAATTACCCGCTACTTTTGAGCTCAATTGGGGTTTTTTAACTCAATTTGGTAATTTAGGGAATGACATATATAATATAATTAAAATCTACTAAAGTTACTATATTATTTATACAAATGGATTTCAAAAAAGTAGTGAACATAACAACAAACAATTACGAGTGGCCATTTTGATTATTTCAGAAAATAAAAGTAGAAATCGGACCGGTCTACGAATAATTACAATTATACCCCAAAGATTGATAACAGATGGAAAGACTGCTTTCTTTATTTCATAGGACGGCATATAAACTATGTATCTATAAACTAACAATCTACAAAAATACGCCCGGTATTCGTAAGAATTGCGTTTCGTGACGCTATGTTTTTTACGAAAATTAAGTTATTAAATTTGTATTTTTGCTTTTGTACGCTTTATTTTGAATTAAATAACGTTTTTGGTTATTTTAATTGCGTAATAACGCAAATACGCTTGTTATCTATAGCCTATTGTAAGTTTCATTACCGCCAGTTTGGCTAAAAATGACAAAACAATGTGATTTTGTACCAATATTTATTATTGTAAAGTTTTATTGTGAACAGTGCTTAACTTTATAAGATCTTGAAAAGTAAAACATCGAAAAGTTGCCAGAATCACCCACACCACCAGTATGTAACTTATCATATAACTAGTTAATTATATTGAGATCAACACAAAAATAGCAACAGTTAAAAAAAGTACTTACATTTTTGCATGTCTGTAATGGTTTGTAGTTTTCGATAGCTGCAAATACAAACGTGAAATGATCGTTAACAATTTTTTTTCCTCCTTAATATGTACGCTGATGTTGTTATTTGTTTTCAATAACTGATAATTGGAAACATTCGCACGTTTTCTTCTGTACAGTAGGACTTGAATAACAAGTAGGTGCAATTTGTGATAATTATTTTCTAAAATAAAAGAAGTCCCCGCAAAGTTCGAAGAGTAAGATAACAATGAAACTACACAACTTTTTACTCAATATCAATCAATGAACACACCCGAAATTCAATGTTAATCAGTTTTTGTTATTATTTTTTAATTGACGAATTTACACAGGATGAGAGCTTATGCTAATTGAAGTTGTAGAAGACCACATGTGGTATGTTATCACAGATCTGATTGGATATTCACCGTGTGTGGTATGTTATCACATATCTGATTGGATAGTCAACAATATGTGGTATGTTATCACAGATCTGATTGGATAGTCAGCAATCTGTTAGCTAATCAGAGACGTTAACAATGTATTGGCAAATCTGATTAAACCAGGTCAGTTACAGCTGGCGCAGTCTATTGACTCGCCAGCGTCATTGACAGGTATCTTGCACTTGAATATCCTCGTGTATTGATTTGCTTAGTCGCTCTCTACTGTGGACATGCGCGTGTTATCTACAGTTTACAATTGGATTTATTCTGAAATAAGTGCGAAGTTTTTTCTCCCCTTCTGTATTTAAAAAGCGAAGTTTGCTCCCCGTGGATGATATTTTTTTTGCCTCAGTCGCCCGACCCTGCCAAGCAGCGAATTGTTTGCCAAATTTGGGAAAAGAACCAGTCCCAGCCCAATTGGTTAAAATGTGTGAAAAAAACTGAAATTTGGAAACTTTTCATTGTGAAGGCTTCAGATTGGGAATTTGGTGTATTTGATTTTTTTTTGCTCACAATTACTTTTAAATTGATAACTAAGTGTTGTCAAGTTGACAATATTATATTAAGTTAGGTTCAAGCTATAGGGCTGCATAGGTAAAATAACTAAATGTTGCATTAAAAAAAATGTTTTAAACATGCAGTTGTGATTTTTTTGGACAGCAGTTGGGAAATTTGCATTTTTTCACAATTGGGAAAGAACCGTTTTCCGGAACTTTATACAGATGAAAAAAAATCGCTGCAAAGTTCAATGAAGGTTGGAGATAAATGAGGCCACTCGATTGTATACAAGTTTTACTCACAGTATATAGTTTTACACTCAAGCAATATATAACTAGGATACTAATCTGACTAAGTTTCATGAAGATAGGGACAAACATGTCACCTCTAGAGTTTCCACAAACTTTTCCTTTAATTTGACCTTGTGAACTACATTTTCATCTCAGGCGAAACAGTCTGTAGATAGTCTCAACAAATGACCTTCAGAGTGTTCACAAGTTTTACTAAAATGTATTAAAACAAATACTACCAGTTTCAATGGACCATACACATTTGTACTCAGTTGAGATTATTATTGAGTGTTTCACTATAGGCATACACAGAAAACTGTCACGCCTCCTGATGGCCAAGTATTTCAATGGACTGGAACCATACACAAACATGGGCAGAGAAAACCTTGAGACAAACATTTTGAAAAACGTTTCATTAAGATTGGGCATTGTATGTAACATCACAATGTTTCAATATAATCATATATTAGAAACTGCTTAACACCCTTGGGGCTTTGTTTTTAAACAGACCGTTACCGCTTTCGAACTCAACCGAGATTTAAATTGGAAACATTTTCTGCCAACGTTTCATGAAGATTATGAATAAATGTGCCCTTTATTGAGTTAAAATGGCAAATTGTAGACAAATAGCGCACAACAGACAAAAGGGGATCATAAAAGCTTACCCATAGCTTTGTTATGCGCAGGTAAGCTAAACATGTATATTATGCATATTAACTCAACATATTTATCTTAGAAATTACTGAATGGTATTCAGTGGAATGGACGCTGTCATTTCAAGAAGAACAAATCAACCGAACTGACGTTAGGCTAGACACACGTGTTAAAATGAAGCGCAAATAAAGTAGTTATTACCGTACCTTAATACCTATATATATATATACATTTGTAAATGGTATTAATGTATAGAAAAGCACATTATTTAAAAATGTGGTTTAAAGCGGGTATATACGATTTTGTCAAATATTTATGAATTTATATAAACTGTGTAAACAACTTATTATATATATATTTCAATGTAAATTATAATAAAAGTTAAGAAGAACATGTGTCGAAAAATGCGAAATAAGCCAGATATTTAATTCTGAATTTGAAAACGGCTGTACAGCCGAATTCGCCAGCATGTATACCATACATGTACGATGTGCATCTTAACTTACGAGGGGTGTTCCAGAAGTTCGTGGATTTTCGCTATAACTTTCCATAACATAAATGGATAAACATATAGTATGTTAAGAATATTTCGTCCTTTCCAAATCTACTCTCCAAATATCATGGAAATACATAAAACAATAAATATATATCAGAGATTTAAACATGTGCACAATGCGCACACCGACGCACGTGTAACGTTTCTGTTCAACGTCAATGCCGTTATGAGGTTAACAACTGTCAAATCTTTTCCACATAATCACCTCCAACGCGAATGCACTTTATGTGTCGGGAAATCCACTTGTCAATAGTGTCTGTATACCAGTCAGCGTCAAAAGACGACACGATTCGCTTTGCTGCAACTGTAAGTTCCTGTTTACTTGCAAAGCGAATACCGCGCAACTGTGATTTAACTTCCGGGAAGACGCGGGAGTCCATAGGGGCCAAATCCGGGCTGTAAGGAGGACTTAGGCGCTGTAACGTGAAATTTGCCTTAAATTCTGTTAATCAACGACATTTAAACCAAATTTAAATTCGCGTAACGCTCATACTTATAATAAAATACACGCGTTCGCCGCATGTCGTTACTGAGGTCTCTATGGCAACGCGTTTCAAACGCGCTTTATGAAATTCATGCATTTTTAGCTTATATATAAAGTCCGTGAAAATTGGTTTGTATAATATGTAAATTTCATTGACTTTTACCAGCAAACTAATAAGTTATAGCGAAAATCCACGAACTTCTGGAACACCCCTCGTAGTTTAACGGTTTATAATACAAAGACGAATGCTTCGGTTATTGTAGGAAAATATGTACGTCACTATCGGCTCGGGGCGCTAATTTGTCTTTGCTGCATTTTATGAAATTCGGCTTTAATGTAAAAATTGTCTTGCCTATTTTGTGTTATTGTAACATATTTTATCAATATATTACAATTAAACAAATATAAAAAATCGTATATACCCGCTTTAAACGTTCCATGGGTTCTTATTATCAAATTGACAGCATGTAACCTTTATGTCAGGACTTCTTGCTTGAAAATATGTAAGCTTTAAGAGAACACATACCTTTTGAACCTGAATAATAACAATTTTTTCCTATACAAATAATCTGTTTCAATGAAGAACACTAAGTACTATGACCCTGGTACATAGATTTATTGGGGGAAAATGAGATAAAAAAATATATATACATTATTTGCATTTCACTACAAGAATTTAGCCCAAAAACATTTTCAAGGGTACTTCTTTAAACAACTCAGGTAATCAGATTTAAGCAGAGTTTGCTTTTCAAAAAGCAAGTATTTGCAAAACATAATACCAACATTGAAAACTATACTCTATGGCGTTACACGTATCCTTACACAGGGTGTTTAGAATTCTGGAAGAAATACGTTTTGTCATATTTTGTCTCAGAATAAAAGTAGCATTTCAGAGGTAATTAGAACCCAGAAAATGGCTTGTTAATACATGTGTATGGAAATTGCTTGACCCCTTGAATGTCTATGTCGGATAAGTCTCAGTTTTTGGGCACATAAGAGCCTGTCGGTACAAGCGGTGAACTCCTTGTCAGCAAGCATCAGTCTGCATTATATACTCTATTGCCTGTGATCTGACCAATTGTGAACAATTAAAGGTTTTCTATTCACATCTTAAATCCGTTCTAGGTCATTGAAAGTGTTATCAAACTTTTTTTTATTATCTAGATAAGTGATCACTTCCTCAAATGAAACTGAAAATCGTTAGTTTGTATTGTTAAAATATCATGAAACATGTTATCATAACATGTACTGGCCCTTTATTGGCCATGTAATATTACTGGTGACATACCCACCGCATTTAAATCAAAGTATGCAAAATCACAGACTTTTCATATGTTACCAAGCTGATAAAGTCAATCCCCATATTGTAGCTACCGGTATCTTAGTTTGAAGTAAATGTTATAAGTCAACAATCTGGCTTAAGATGTTTCGACAATATATGATGTTGACAACCCAAAATGTCCTATGAACGTTCTAACATTTAACCTGTTTTTTCATGTCAGGTGATTTTATGACATGATATCATTCATATAGGTGAAGTGAATTTAAGATAATTGAACTATTATCTGACTTTATCTTTTTTCAATTTATAGAACATCGGATGATTAAATTATTCGTACTTTGCCCTAACATGTGATATACAGACAAAGATTGCAAAATATTTGTCTGAGAAGTAGTTAATATTAGTGTGTATGCAGTCTTTGGTTTGATTTTCATATCACAGTGGACACACTGATCCCACGAATAAAATAGAACAAGCTAAGTTGTTCTTACAAATTCAATAAATGACATGTGAATGAAAAACGGCCAAAATATTGTTGGTTTAATGTTCATTTTTAAACATAACTATTATTACACTGTACAGTATTTTGTGATTGCGCAAAAGTTGAAAAAAAACATCTTTTCGATGGATTTTATAGATTTTCCTATGATCTAGAAACTTTTTTTTATAGAAGCAGGTCATGTTATGAAATTTTTTTGTTATCACTTTCTGCAACACGACTAAATGGTACTAATTTTGCTAATTAAAAGTTTGGAATGTATTAGTACAGTTATCCATTTTATCGCTTAATATTTTCACTCTATGTTAGACCTCTATAAACAGAGTTTTGAAATAGCTGTTGTTTCTTGTTATTCATACTGCTTTTTAGCGCAGATAGTTGGTCACAAATTCTGAAAAGGTACGTTGTGGCGACTTTAGATAATGTCAAAATATATCTTTGTGCGTTACTAAATTTGACGATAGTCTACAAGTTCATGTTGTAGACATACATGTATAACTGTTACGCGATAGCATCCGCATGCTTTTATTAAAAGTTCATTTTGAATTATATGATTTATAATGGTAACTTTTTCTTCCGTCGATTGTTTTAACCAGTCACGCACTCGAATGACTATTGCCGCTTATTTGAACATGAGTGGTCCATAAATATACAACACCATGATAGGTATCAGAGTTCCTTAGTGAATAGTATGGACATGTGACTTGGAAAAACAAGAAGTACGTTGTAACATTAGGAGTTGCCATGATGTGTTACGTTAAATGTCACATTGTAACATTGTACCAAAAAAAGATGGACATGTTTTTAAAATGTTTTATCTCATAGTCGAAAAGCATTTTTTATAAATATTACTATAAACACTTCTAAAAATAAATATCATTAACATGTTTTCTTTTATTTCTATGACGATTTAATTTATCACACACAAAAAATGTTAATTTGTGCAGTAACGATTTCCCAGTCAGGTTAAGAATGTGATTGTTTGTATTTTTATACATCTACGATTTATTCTGACAGATAACAACATAAAGGTATAGATATATGGAAATACGTATTCAAGTAGCAAGGATTGTTACATATCTCGAGAGAAAACTTTATATATACCCCCTTAAAAAATGTCGTATCTGGAGTATCTTAATGTTTCGTATAAATTGTGTTAATTGTTTCTGAGAAACTATCTTATCTCGATATATTTAAAGACAAAGCAAATTACAGCAGTTTCCAACATAATAATACGTAAAGTAATGCTAATGATGACCATTTGACAAATATTTCCAAATTGCAGCAGCTTTTAAAAAAGTACTGAAGTTTTTTCCTCCTCCTGAAATGTTACGATTTTCTTGTTACGACATTTTCGCACGGAGCCGACGATATAATATAATACTTGGAAAATATCTGTTTGTCATATACACACAGTTAATCTTTAATTGCATCTTCAGAAGTACAACCGTTGTATAGCATTTGGTCGTTTACCTATTGCAAGGTACATATTGTCGAACATAAGTTCCGGTTAGAAAAGTACTTTTAGACAACAAAAATTAACACACAATTAACACACTAATAAATTAGATTATACATCTGGGTAACCTACTTCGAACGCTCATTTCAGAGCAGTGTGGTTTTAAACCTATTTGAGCGAGCTCCAAACATCACAATGGGCCAGAGATTTATTATGAAAAAAGTTTGCCTCATTGCATCACAACTAATTGCAACACAGTTTGAATAAAATAGCAATACAAGCGATGTTAATCTAAGTTCTATAAACACCTAAAACTACTAAATGTTTAAATGAAATACATACCAACATAATGACACATTAACTACCTCTTGTCTTCGATGTTTTCCCATGTTAACCGAAACTGGTGTTAATATGCATGTATCGTTATATTCACAGCATGTCATCTCAATCAGACGATGGTGATACGGAGTACGTATACAGCTTAAACCGATTTTCATGTACCTACGTATACTTTATTTTGCAACGCGACCTAGAAGTCGTAAACGCTAACTATGGACTTATCATTTGGTAAACAGATTCGTAATTCCATTAAAATACCTTATAACATGACTTACGCTAGAGGAGTAAAATAACGTAATGCTCAATTGTGTTTATTACACGGGTGTTATTTCACTAGTTATATAACTACGCAAGTTAGCCGAATCACTTAAAAGATATTCATACGCGCAGTCAAAATAATCAAAACAAACATGGCGTCATTTGACATATCTGTCACCGACAAGGTGCAGATTGATGGCCAAGGATATGGATCGGAACAGAAATTATTTCCGCGGATTCGCCACACTCTACATGGTTAAAACTATTGACAGAGCAGAGTTTTTGAGGTAGAGATAGAACGGGAACGATTGACCGTTTTGGCGAACGCAGGGACGAACGCTGGCACGCATCGGATGCCGAGACAAGGGCCCAGCAGGTTTTATATCGTTTCTGACTTAGATGTTGTTAATTTTTATCATCAACAGAGCAACAAAAACACTTTATCGAAAACTGTAAATGACCTCAAGATATTGAAAGCCTTTTTGCGGAACCTGAAATAAATGAATTCCGCGAAATTCACGAAATACCCGAAGGAGAATTATCATAATCGATTTTTTGTCAGTGTCAAGGAACTTAAGGCGACGATTATGAGCCGTCTGTAATAAGAGGAATGGTGCCCAGCTTTGATCGCCAGTTGATGAGAAAGGGTTTTGGCCAGACAATATCGCAGGGTCCTGCTTTTAAGAAGGTTATTAAAACTTTAGCCATGAAACAGCGTTAACTGAAAAGGAGCGGTAAAGGCAATCTCTCTAAAAAGAGTGATCCGCTGTCTGATGACGATATAAATCAATTATTCGAAACAGCTCGGTGTATCTACCACTGGTACACTTCTGCAGACTTTATAGTAGTATAACACCATACATTTTGGTTTGCGAGGCTGTGAAGAGAATCGTGTTATGTGTTGGGATGACATTTCCCCTGATAACTGACGAACATGGCCGTGAATATTTGCAGTTCACCGAGAGAGAAATCAAGACGCATTCTGGTGAGAACCCTAGGGATGTGAGACTTGTTAAGCCGAAAATGTGGGTTAGTACACAAAACCCTGATCGATGCACTATTACTGTTTACAAGACTTATGCCGACAAAAGACCATACAGTTATTGTAATGCTGATCATCCTTTTAACAATGCAACAACAACTGTTCACCTACCTTCACTCCAGGAAAAATGGTTAAAACGAAATCCAGTCGGAGTAAACAAGCTTGCCTCTATGTTGAAACGTATGGTGAAGCAGGTTGGCATGGATCCTAACAAGCGACTGTAAAACCACAGTGTAAGGAAATACCTCGTCCAAAAATTAAATGACAATAACATTCCTCCAAACAAAATCATGCAGATCTCGAATCATAGAAACATTGCAAATCCGATCCAGCATAGGAATATTTCACATCCTGCACTCGAATTCCACTGATCACGCCTATATGAACTACTCATTAAATCCCACAACACAGCAGTCTACAAACCTCATGTCGAATGAATCTTGTTTAAACTTCCATGTAACTGGAGGAATTCAGAGTATCTTCAGTGGGCCATTTCACGGAGGAATATTCATCCTTCAAACCATCCAGAAAACGCATAAGATGCATCAGCAAGCCTCGTTTTTATCTTCATTTAGATCACGAGTTTAATAAATTATATACAAAACGACCACGAATGCAAGATCATATATCTTGAACACTTTATCCGTAATTACGTTAAACATGCTATATTGGGAACTGATACAACCTCAGATTGTTCAAATGCAAGCAAGACTGTCTGGAATAGTTTAAAATGGATCGTCCAGATATAATTTATATATACACACGTTTCTTTCATTCTGCAGTTGATATTGTTTATTAAACTTGATTTTGTATTTAATCTTATTTTGTTTCAAGACTGGCTATTCTCCCAAATGGGTTGTCTAAAAGAGTGCGTGATTAACAATAGATATATTAATATGGTGAAGAAAAATGTCATTGTCATGAAAAAATAGAATAATGTTAGAAAATTACTTTCAATATATTGTCCTTATAAATGCATGTTTTTCAAGACGAAATGGTTTGAATTATACAGTTTTTTTTATGGTGAATAATATCATTTTAGCACATGCCATATCCTGTTTCCCATGTAATATAATCATTACGAAAATATTGATCTTTCACATGTGTAATATACATTTTAAGCGGTTTCATTGGCTTAGTTTTTATTCAATTGACCAATTTTGTTATTTTGCTGAGATGACGTTGCAAAGTCAAATGACGTCACGAAATGTAAACAACATTCGGGATGTAGCATTATGTCTGCGTGCATATTTATTTAATTTGCTCATTTAAAAGCATGTGATAAAAAAGATCTGGCACTCGTTGTCATTTTATACCATACTTTATTAAACTCGTCCAGGAAATTCGTTAGTAAGCTCGCCAATGGCTCGCTTACTAACAAAATATGGTATGATATGACAACTCCTGTCAGATCCTATATATCTTCATAAATGTAATAAATATGAATACCTCTACTTATTATTTTGTTTTTTCTATTGTTTTATTATTTATGCATTAAGTTGATGCGAACATATCATTAAACAGATAACGGACAAACATCGGCTCGATAAATAATAATCCAGCTGACAACGGTTAGAACAACAGCCGATGGGCTAATGTGTTCAGCCGTATCAACCTAAACTTTTTATATACGAATGAAATATTTCTCTATATATACATGTTAACATTTCATTTAAACAATATTAATTACGCAGGTATAAAACAGCGTTATTCAACTAGTTAATATTGTTGAACGGTAAAGTGTTAATATGTATAGGATTTATTTTGAACTAAGACTGTTGCTCAAGCAAATAACGAAGTTTAATAAATTTGAATACACAATTTCCGCTTGTGACATATTCGCAATAAATATGGTTCTTTTGGTTACTTGTTACGAATTTCACTCTACAAAGTTCAATTTCATGACAATCGAGATATCAGATGCAACATAAATTCTAATACAACTTATATTCTTTATCATGAAAAAACACAGCAATAAGGCGCTGCTGAGTTTTTATTGAACATATGAGTGGTTGATCGATCACATATCCACTTATAAGTTAAAAGACCTTTTGCTCATCGATACATGCAGATAAAATCTCTGTACATTGCACATTTAAAACATATAAAACAAACTTACTTTTAATATAACGGTGAATCTAAAATATCTTAAAGCAAAACGCGTGTTGTTCAATAGTAGGCGTGCATTTTTCGTGAAGTTGTATTTTCCGAAGGAAATTTAAACTTGAAAGGGTAATTTCTTGAATAATAATCGGTGAATAAGTCGTTTCCGTGTTTGTCAAAGCAAGTCTATACCACGGCCGTTTATCACACACGCCACCTCTTTTTTGAGATGCATGAATGAGCCAATGCAATTTCCGAGGTGGCGTTCAAGCCCGGATGTTTTGAAATTTTTTGGATAATTTTACATGGTGATTAGGTTTTTCATGGGTTTTTTTTCAACATATATCGCATTATTTTTTAAATCGGCCGATGTAGTGCAATTCAGCAAAGATTAATTCATCCAAAAAATGTACAGAAAAACACATTCTCAACCCATTTCAAAACGTGAGAACCTTTATAAATTGTGGCATGGTGGAGTTTTAAAAGCATGTCGAGGAGTTTTTCCTGTGTGACGAGAACATTTCTACACAATTAAATCGCTAACGACATCATACGATTGCGTACAACATACATTAGATGTTGCATAAACAGACATTGGCTTCTTGTCGACGTAGTACATAATTTTCCATTTTTCCAAAAGAGATGGAGCCAATGCTAAGGAGATGGCGCTAATAATATGAGGTGGCGGCAATGCAGGATGTAATAATTAACAGTTGTATTGCAATGACATCATCACATGGCATACATTTGACATTTTGATTAGTTGTCAATGCATATACGAAGGCCCAAATCATTACAGAACATAAAGACATTTTATAGTAATCAAGAAGTCACCAACATGAATAAAACATAGTGTATGATATATACCAAAAATATGTAATATTCGATAAAACAAATACCTTGATGTTCAATATTATCAAAAAATTCATTTATATCAATATTTGTATACAGTATGATAATTCACGAAATAAATATAAAATAATACGTCTTCTTGAAACGATGATTTGTGCCCCTTAATCCAAATTCATAATTTAGTAAAAGGCCAAGGTCAACACATCTTAATTGGGCTCATATATCTTGTTTTTTCAACTATCAACTCCAAACAGATGAAGATAGCCCGGTATTTCCCGCTAATTTGTTTGTATAATACATATTAAATGTTCTATTCTTACTAAGACGAAGTTTAAATACATCTAGACATTATTAGAACACTATTTTTTCTTATTAAAAACGCACACGACTCATGTGTGCTGAATTTGGTAAACTAACAAAAACTGTAAGCCCTGTAAACATAATATAAACAATAACATACGCTATTTCACTTTAAAATAGCTATAACTTTGTATTGGCGCAGACTCCTAGTCTGAGCGCCACCTCCTTTGCATTGGCTGCAACTCTTTTTAAACAATGCAAATTTATTTTTTAGCTCAGATAGAAGCCGATGTTTTTGTGCAAGCACGTACTCGATGTGAATGCATGCGAAATTTGGGAAACTAAAAACAACGACTGAATAATGCCCTGTAAACATAATATAAACAATGAACATAATCGCTGATCGCACTACACGATTTAAAATAGCTATATTAACTTTGTGTATTGTTGAATTTCGCAGACCTCTGAAATAGCATAGCATCTGAGCGCTATGTGCAAACACTCCTTTGCGATTGTACCGCTACAATATGCAACTGGAGAACATGTTTATATACACGAATACGTTTACAAACATTATCTTAATGTTCATGTGTACATTATATTACATTTATATTAATGCATTATCTTAGACATAGAGTTAACGACCTAAATGATGCTTTTTTGAGATAAAATGTTAATGTGGTTATATCTGTTAGCATATTGACTTGCATTACATTCATCTGCGATGGACAGAATTTAAAACTAGATTTTAAGTGATTCGTTAGCTGATGATTATTATAACAGAATTATGTGGACGATGATGATGATGATTTAGACGAAGATCATGATGATGACGAAAACCACTACACGGATGATGATGTTGTTGATGATGATGATGTTGATGATGATGATGATGATGATGATGATGATGATGATGATGATGATGATGATGATGATGATGATGATGATGATGATGATGATGATGATGATGATGATGATGATGATGATGATGATGATGATGATGATGATGATGATGATGATGATGATGATAATTAAATTGATACCGCGATTTTTGTTTAAGGTATTAATTTCACAACTGATGATGATGATGATGATGATGATGATGGTGATGGTGATGGTGATGGTGATGATGATGATGATGATGATGATGATGATGATGATGATGATGATGATGATGATGATGATGATGATGATGATGATGATGATGATGATGATGATGATTATAATTAAATTGATACCGCGATTTTTGTTTAAGGTATTAATTTCACAACTGACTCCCCAAGATTGATTCAATTGCACGCCCTTTGCTTTTAAGATTTCATAAATTGCTATCACTAACAGGGAAAAGGTGTGAACTGTATTAATTACCGTTTTATATTACATACATGGTAAATCTGCAATTACCGGTTGACCTATCTTCGGTACACGCTTACTTAATTGATCGACCTCAATCAAAATCCATAGTCGGCACCTAGCCCCGCCCCAATAAGCATTTTCTTAACTGATCGTATGGTAAACACCGCAGTTTTACGAATAGACAGTTACCGGAGAATGTCTCGTGACGCATCTGTGTCAGCACACATTACTTTGTTATAAGGGTTGACAATTCAATACGTGCGCCATGCTATCTCTTATCAGTGTATTTACCATTAACCCATGGTGAATGTTTTGCGATTACGCGTAGATGTAGTTACATGGTGATCTTTTAAAGAACGGGATACTGATACCTTTAGATTTTGACAATCGCCCTTTCCTTTTGCATTTTCAATTTTAAACGTCAGATGAAAGCTTTAATCGCCATTGGCGATTTTGGCAATCAGAAACGCTAACATATAATATCCTGACTTTGATATAAAGTAAGACAAAATAAGTTTTTAAATAATTAAATTAAACAAGGTTTGACTTATTGTAGATTTGTGTCACGTATAGTTGCATAATAACCGCATGAAATGTGTGTTATAAAGTGTACGTATATTCAAACCACATGTATATGTTAAAAAAATACTACAGAAGGTGGCATCATGTGTCCTCACATCGCTTGTTATGAGTATATTATTTCACCATCAAAATGTATGGTATTTTTAAATTTGATAAACACTCAGTGGTCTATCAACAAATTCAAATAACTCTTTGAAAGTCCCGCCATGCGAAAATGGGTGTTATGGCGCGTCGTCTAGCGTAGCTCAAGCCAAATCTGTGCAATTGCGCAGTATGGTCAGGAGCGGCGCTGACCGTTATAAATCAAGCAAGGTTTCGGGGTCCCATTAGGTATCTCCTTACCAGATAGCGAGATGCATGCTGGGCTATAGCTACGCTGACGGCATATGACATACGACCCATTTTCGCATGACGCGGGTTTTAACAACTCCTTTTTTATTATGAATGAAACATGGAAGAAAATACGTTTCGTTATAAATTGAGTATTTCAAGAACGATTTCCATACCGACTGACCGAGTACGGCGAACACTTGTAATAAGGCAATGAAACTATTTGCGTCTTATCTTGACATTATACTATTTCGGTAGCTTTTGTTTTTTCATCTTGAAAGCAATACTGTGTTATCAACGTTTATCGATATTCCATTATGTCTTCTACGGCTGAAGTTCCCAATCGATGTTAAAAGCGGGGTTTAATTGTAATAAAAGTATCATTAAATTACTTCAGAAGTCGGTTTTATGACAAATACAGCGTACATTTAGACTTAAAAATTACTCTATGTTAATCCTTTGTATTCGTTTGCTTTGCATATAAAACATAAACAATGAATCACTTATTTCCAACTTAAATGAGACACATTCCTTGTATAATTTTTTTTAACTTCGGAAACCATTTACATATCGGCGAATACCATTACCTGTTTAAGTTTAAGCCTATTTATTTCAGCTCGATTACATCGAAAGCCTAATGCTTATTAAGTTATTTTCACTGATTGGAGTTCATACATGAAATATTGAGAAGAGCGGGTACCAAATAGGTAGCTTAATTGTCACTAGGCGGACATTTTATTAATTACTACACGGTGACCTGTTGTCGCAAGTCATTCACGAATATATAAATAACGCAACTTAACACACATCTTAATTGATAAGAATACAAAATTAAACATATAAAAACATTAAAGAACTAGCAGTAATGAAACCGTTTTATAACACATGGGCATAAATATATAGCAAAAATTGTCAAACATTTTATCACCAACAAACGAACTTGACGAAACACTAACATAAAAAACAAACCCTACAAAATTAATACATGATTAAATAATTTGTTTGAAAACTTTTACATAATATTTAACACCTAAAATGCCGGCATTGTTTTATTTGTTTCATGACGTTCGGACTTTGAGAACCTGCCAATATTAAATGAAATAATTTGCATTGCTAATAATTGTGTACTATTTTTTTCTTTATTAACTTTAAAGAGGTTATTCCAAAGTTCAGTTTGTATGTTGACTTACCAATACATTTACTGTACTGATTGAGCCTTCACAAATCTCATCCAACATTCTGATGACTTAACGAATTCTGCCACACATATTTTTTATGTCGTTTAAACTTTTTTTGAAGCTCATTAAAGCCAATAACTCGCGCCTTATAATACAACAATCATCTTACCTTAATCCATTAATCGACACTACACATGTCTTGCTTATTGTGCTACATGTCGACTCTACACATGTCCTGCTTTAAGTGCTTCATGTTAACAATGATTTACTCCTTGACACATGCTACTGATTGTGTACCGCGATTCGATGAGACGAACTGCTGATAAAGGGTTGAAGATTTTAACAAACAACGTCACGGTTTATCATAATTTATTCCCGGGTGATATTTTCAAAAGCATTTTATTGGTCGAGATAAGATTCATGTGCGGGAAAGAGAACGTATTTATCTTAAATGACTGCAATATAACATAAGCGTAGCAATTGTTTTCATCATACTTTCATATTGGTACACTAACTTAAAAAGGCACATACGATTTTGAAATAAAATAAGATAAACATTCTATAATTTTGACAAAGCGTTTACTGTTTAAAATGACGTCAGCTTCATTGGTTTACAAATAGCTAGCACGCATCATAACAAATTGTTCCAGTTTTTGGTGGCAGAAGTATTTAAACTAACGAAATATGTCAATGTCTAAAGAGTACATGCGCGCTACGTTATGCCATGTTATTAATTGTTCACATGTTAGATAAATCGATATTTAATTTAAATCTAACTTAACATAATTGCAATCACACATTGTTTATATATTTGGGACGAAGTAGCTAGCTACGCATATATGTGAAAGCTAACTGATAGCATCATGAACCGTCCTTGTGATATGTTTACTTCATTTAGACCCTGGCCGATATCTGCTCCTTTATAAATACATTTTACACAAAAAGTCTGTTCGATAAATGGCATTTATCTGTTTGAATTTGTTATTTAATTCATCGATTGGTAGGGCAACATCTGATTAACGATATCAGAGGTGTGTATACCAGTTAATTGTATTTGTTATAAAGTGCCTTTCGTAGACCGACAGTCATACATACAACCAAATGAATGCACTGCTAACATGGGCACAAATGAACGTTTTTAGAAAGGTTAAAACCAAAAAATGTATAAACAATATAGTATATGTATATGCTATATCATATTTTAATACATGCTAGCAAAAGCATACAATTAACTGAATGTCAGAAAAAAGTACTCATTCGGCTTTACAGATAAATTAAAATTAAAAATACCTCACCGACACTGAAATATCTGCTTTGTTATCTATGTATGAATTGAAGTTTTAGCTGCAGCATCAGTGTCCGTAATTACCTACTCGTGTTAATACTTAAGTATAAAGAAAAGACTGAGATCCAAGACATCTTACCCCAAAGTGTAAATAGATTTATGAGAAAAGGCTTATGTCATACGCACACTGTTCTGATGAATGGTGTAACAGTTTTAAGAATGTGTGTTATTCTTAGACGTAAGTCTAACAATTGGATAATTAATATGGACCTAGGAGTGAAACGAGATTACAGCATGTAGCCATTTATTGATGGGAATGTACCTAGTGCTAAAACAGTGAGGCACACAATAAATGTAGTACTACAGGAGAAGACTATGACAAACTCAATAATCACACAAGCAATAATAATCGGAGTAACCGATGTTAAACGGTCCATTCAGAGAGGTGGATTTGTAAACCGGTTCGAATGAGCTCTTTACCCCGCACTTGGCATAGATGTATGCATACATCTTTAAGTGTAAATTATTATGTACCTAATAGCATCGCAATTCAAATTAAATAACAAAATATGAAAATACGATTTTTTTTGTAATTCCTATTTCATAACAACGAAAACATACACAATTTAATATATAGACAAAAAATATTACACTTTGTGAGGCATGATGAAATAAAACTTAAAAACGTATCAACCACCATTCGTCCTCGATGTGTTCATAGGATTACCGACACTTGATGATAACAGTGATTATATGCTCGTATCATTATATTCAGAACATGCCATTGTAATCATGTGACCGCTTTTTGATATGACGACTTGCCGATAATGAGTCGAAGTTTTGCATACTTATGACAAGGTTTATCATACGATGTTCGTGTGATATTTGCAGCAACATTGTATTGGTCGATATAAGAGTTTTGTACGGAAAAGCGGACATATTTGTTCTTGAGGACCATAATATAATTACAACGTAGCCATTGCATAGGAATACTAACAGGAAAACACAAATCACGTTAGAATGTGTTATCGCAAAGATTAAAATTCAATTATATCGAGCAACCGCATTTTGTATTAAATGACGTCAGTAAAAATGTGCTAATAATAGTGTGCACACAATAAACAATATATATATTATATTATTATTTATAATATTAAGACATAAAACTTCATATTCACAAGCATATATTTAAATACCCTTTATTTTATTTAAAATAGAAATTTAAATTATATTAAATTTATAAATTTAGAATATATTGTATTGATATGCAGCTTTCTTCAATAAAAGATATCCCTATGAATTGATATAAGTATGTTTTAAGCTTTATGGCGCAAAAGAAAAGGGAGATAACGGATAATGTTATGAAATTTACATGAAGGCTTTGGAAATAACACAAGTAATATATTTTTTTAGATTTTTGCGTTAAACGATTTTAAGACATTTCGGGCATCGTTTTGGGAGCCCTTCTTATTTTTTTTTGCTTTTGCTTCGAGGACATGAATATTTGTTCTACTTGTTCAGGGGTGTTTATATTATTTATATTGTAAATAAATATCACTGACCCATAATTAATCACAAAGAAAATGTTACTTAAAACATGTAAGAAGCTATGTCCATGAGTTATAGAGAATATATATCGGTGGAAAGTTACAAATACTCCCAACATGTATGAATTGTGCAGAAAAGATTCTATTTTGACCACAATAGAAGACGTATTTTCCTATTTTACTCACGATTAGGCTATTTGTGTAAACCCTAAAATTATAAAGTAGTTAAATGTCATTTATTCCATTTTGCCAAGGGTACAGAAGTATTTGTCCTCCAACATTGTATTAAGTTTATGCACGGTTTCTCAGAATATGTGTGTAGCTTTGTTATGCGTTCCTGCGACTTTGTCGCGAACAATTGTAGTTGTCTCACGATCTCGTCCGTTTGCCATGCGAGTTTGAAAATGAGACCAATCCAGTATAATTGGAAATCAATGTCAGCCTCGAGCCTAAAATATGTTACTGAAGATTGTACTGCGCAAGTTATGGCTTTTGGGAACGAAACCAACAAAAAAGGTAAACGTCAAACAAGACTTGTTTCTAATATTTATTTCGACAGTTTGTCTATAAGACATCGTCCGGTTTTCTGGTCCGATCATTTCTATGTTCTATTGGTTCCAATGTAGATACAACTTCAGGGTACCAATCCAAATGGCGACCATTTTAGTTATGTGTACAATGCGGAGCTGGAGGTACATAGGGCAGGTGTGGAAGTGGTTCGCGATACGTACCAGCATACACCTGGAAAGTATAAGAAATAACATCGCCATCGTGTTAAGTCAATGCCAAGACTTTGTTAGCTTTACATGAATTGGGAATTCATTATGGGAGGATATATAATATTATCTTACCAAAGAAAAGTCTTAGCCCATTCGGTCAGTCAAGATATGTTTCTGTGCTCAAGCTACAGTTGGCGCACTCATAATTGCATTTACAGGCATATATAATCGCCTTCTTTTGAATACATTTTGCGGGCGATATTTATCGACATATACTTGGGATATATTTACCTACTAAAACTCATTGCATTTTAAAATTCATTTAAATGTTGTTTCCAACTGTTTAATGTAATTGTAGCTGAGTAGGCTTTAATAAAGTTAGGCACTATATATGAGGTGGTTGTTTGTGTGAAAGGAAGAGCACACGGCATTAAACGACATGTAAAGAAGAATAAACCGTTTGAAGCTTGAGACGGAATTCCTTTGGATGAATGATTTTTACATGACACTCATCAATATGAGTTCGAATCAGTAGTGATTTTGTTTTTGTAATTTTCCAAACAACCTAACATGTTCATGCATATTAGACAAAACAAGTGAATTTGATTTATTATTCATCTCTAGAAAAGTTTCTTAACATTTACTCCATATTTTAAATACTTACATACGTAGAAAATAGTGTGACGATAAGAGAAAATGCTCTTTATAGCAATTTCTCCTTTTGCTGTAATCGGCTCTTAATTACAAAAAAGTATTCATCTTCGTTTCAAAGATTTATTTGCTAGTGTTTTCTATGTTGACAGTCCTAAAATATAATACGGAGTTATGTAATAATGCTTACAACGAAATTTTGCCCGTTACATCGATGATAATGTTTCGCCTTGCTAAAGTTGTCCATAAAATCTTTGACCACCGCCGGGTCCGTCCAGTTGGCAGAGCGAACGTTTTCAATCATCTGTCAGAAAAGAAAAACAAACTTTCAGTTTAATCAACGTTTCATCCAATTCCTACTGAGATATTAAGGCTCTGAATCTTGATGGTGACACATATAAAATATAATGTATACATTTAGTTTGAAACAGCAAAAGCCTGTAACTATAAATGCATACACAATTTGAAAATATATAAAGTGTAAATTGTCTAAACACATCAATTAAAGTTATATTATGGGCATCTAACAGTTAATAGGTGTCTATCGCAATCGTTGTTTATTTTTGGTGTTTTCATTTTATATGCACTTATATTTGTACATGCATCATCAACAAACTAAAACAATATCCCGGAAGGAGAAAAATAATGCATTTTAATATAAACCGTACTTTCGTTTGACAGTTGATCATGCATGAACGATGTGTACCTACATATAGTTTCAGTGCAGATATGTACATTCGACAAAAAACACGTTTTACTTTTACGGATCATTTCGCCTTACAGGACTGGGTGGGTCACGTAAGATTTTGAATATAAAATATATTTTAATAAACAACTAGTAGCAAGATGAGTTGCAGATATTATAAAATACGAGAATAGTACAAAGATTTTTTGAAGCAAATATTGCTGTGCCTCATCTATCAATACAAGAGTCTCGACCAGAGCAACACAAAGCTAAGTGCTTTTAACTTTGACAGTAAGTGGGTTAAGTGCTGTATTCACCAGGTGATAAGTCACAATATTATGACAAGACAAGCCACAATGGTTTAGGTTAGCTTACGCCGTTTTCAATAGTTATTCTGTAATATCATGGCGATTTGTGCAAAAGTCCTAGACTGGCATCAGTCCAACTAGTGAAAAATAAAATCACACATTTATTTCACAGGCGTTATGGTACGGAGGCGTAAAGTGTATTTCCACGTGAAAAACTCCTTTATTGTTAATTTCATCCTATGTTGTTGGTGCTCGTACGAATCGTCTCATTAAGACAATTCAAATGAGTTTCCACAACTTAGGACTTTGGTCAAAAGTAATAAAGTTAGCTCTGTAATAATAATGTCCACTTAATAATGACTGTATGAGACAGTCTCTTTTTCTCTGTATGCCCGATCAGTTAGACTTAATAATGACTGTATTCTTTTGTCTCTTTTTCTCTGTATGTCCGATCAGTTAGACCGATAACTTGATCTCTGTATGTCCGATCAGTTAGACCGATAACTTGATCTCTGTATGGCCGATCAGTTAGACCGATAACTTGATCTCTGTATGTCCGATCAGTTAGACCGATAACTTGATCCCTGTATGGCCGATCAGTTAGACCGATAACTTGATCTCTGTATGGCCGATCAGTTAGACCGATAACTTAATCTCTGTATTGCCGATCAGTTAGACCGATAACTTGATCTCTGTATGGCCGATCAGTTAGACCGATAACTTGATCTCTGTATGGCCGATCAGTTAGACCGATAACTTGATCTCTGTATGGCCGATCAGTTAGACCGATAACTTTATCTCTGTATGTCCGATCAGTTAGACCGATAACTTGATCTCTGTATGGCCAATCAGTTAGACCGATAACTTGATCTCTGTATGGCCGATCAGTTAGACCGATAACTTGATCTCTGTATGGCCGATCAGTTAGACCGATAACTTGAGCATTTGTCCATCAGGGATGTACTTTTAGTTGACTAGCGAGGGGCCTGGTTGACCTGGCCGCCAATCTCTTATACAAATAAACTCATTATCTCTAGCTGATCTGGAATGTGTTGCAGTCCTATTAAATGGATATCTGTCCAGTATGAAATATGTGGCAGTTTCTCTCATACAGTATAGAACTATTAAGCATCGATGAACCACTTACCGCTGTTTAGAAATATTAATACCCATTCCAAGTTTTCGTGAGAAGTCCAAACATAAGACACCTGCAGATGATAATACGACAACGCAAATTTTGCGTTGAACCATGAAAAATGCCACAATCTGTCAAACGAATGAATATTTTTTAAACGCCTCTTTTCTCTTGAATATAAAACATTTAGCATTAGCGATATTAAATATTTAATTCATTAATTCCCAATCATTTGTAACTGATTAAAAAACAAATCATCTGCACATATATATTTTTTAAATACTAAAGATATATTTACAGTTTCATTTCGATCAGACAACAGTATGACAAACGGAGAAGTAACCTGTAATAGCGTCTTATTTTTTCACAAACATTATACAGTATGCATTGCTTGCTTCGGAAACAGTCAGTCATGTTTCATAGGAAATTGAATCTTGAAGAATTTTATAAGAAGTTATATAGTAAAATTCTGCAAAAATGGCAAATTATGTATGTATGCATCACTCTTTCAAACCCGAAATAATAGTTATGTAATAAACATTGCTGAAAAGTTAGCTTGTGATAACTTTGAACATATGTTCAGACTTCAATGCGCTAAAGTTTCAGACATCTTTTGTTCCCTGCAGACGAATTTTAAAACCTAGAGACAAAAGGAGAACATGTTTGTAAGAATCAAATTCACCTTTTGTCACTAGATTGTCAAGGTCTACTGATGTATGAAGCAGATCTAAATTGTTATTTGCTATTGGATAAATTGATTTAAAGTAGTCTACTTCAAATTATAACAAGTTCAGTAATATTTGTTCAAATTATCCCATGATAAAAATAGTGACTACACGACTTTCCCCTACACACAATGTCATGCTCATATCATATGTTTTCTCAGTTGACTTAATTTGTTAGCTCATGAGGTGCTAGGTAGCTTTTGTGATCACCCTGCCTTAAAATCATTCAAATCTCTAAATCGCTTTTGAATGTCGAATGGTGCTTTACCATATAATTATTAAAGGGGCCTTTTCACGTTTGGGTAAATTGACCAAATTGAAAAAGAAAGTTGTTTCAGATGCGCAAATTTTCGTTTTAGTTATGATATTTATTTGAGAGGAAACAGTAAAACTGAACATTTACCATGCTCTAAAATAGCCATTACATGCATCTATTGACGATTTAAAAACCCGAAAATTATAAAACGTTGCAATGCGAAACGAATGAATAATTTGGAGAGTTCTTTTTTTGTCGTCATATTATGTGAAACTACGAGGATTGGTTATATGAAGTATAAAAAACACCGTTTATTGCATCCAAAAGGATGGCCGAGTGGTCTAAGTGGGAGACTTTTTACTCCAGGACTCAAGGGGTCAGTGGTTCGAGCCCTGCTGTGAATTTCCTTTTTTTTAATTTTATTCTTGATTTATTACTGGAGCCTTTTATATCCAATGTTAACATTTATCAATATAAAGCATTTAATCACAAACTTCAAAACATGCCGAAATCTGTGATAATGCGCCTTTAAGATTGCGTGGACTTTACATGCTAATCTGGGGCAACGATTTCCGAAAAGCGCCATTTTCCCATATCGCGGTTTATTTGCTTTTTTACATTCTTTATGTTGGTCGAGTGCTTGAACTGAACTTTACTCACGATATCTTATCACACAATGAGCAGTTTGTAGAAAGAGTTAAATTTAGGGACCAATGTCGCGGTGACACAAACAAATATTACGTTAGATCACCCCAGCATTACATGCAGTATTTTTGGACAACATGTTTGTGATTACTATTTGTTTTGCAGTAAAGTGCTCTTCTTAGATAATACTAAATATGGTAACAATAAACCGTGCGTATGACGTGAGTCAACCCAATTGCCAGAACAAAGGACACCGCGAGTTAATGAAGTCCAAAATGAGATTATACTTACTAGGCAAATATAGACATGCCTTCACCCTTGGACCCCGCCATGCTTTTTCTCATGATCCGATCACATTTTTTTAAAGCAAATGTTATTTAGTGTTTTAATAACTTAATCAAATTTAACATGAAACTAGTTTTATTAATTAAAGAAACAATGCTTCACATTAAAATAAATTTACTATGAGATTCAGGTATACATGTAAACATAATAGTGCACATGCTGTATTGAAATACATGTATGAAACAAATGAAATATGGCCGCGTGCGCTTTCGTGCCTTTTGTCAAATATGCACCCTGTCCTTTGTATGTCCTAGCTACAGCACTGTCAGCCAATTGTAAATACTGCATGCCATTATTGACAAACTGCGCCATGATCATGTTTGATATTTGACCTTTAGTGTGACCTTGACTAATCCTAAGGGGCAGATAAAACCATATCAATACGGTGGACATTTATGATACCGATAAGTTATTTAAAATTGCATGATAAATATTGAATTTTCAGTCCGAAAATAATGGCCTAAATTTGACCTTGAAGTTTGATCTAGACCCGTGATGCAGGGAGACCGATATTGTACGCAACGCGTCGTCTTCGTGTGAGCCTCGTTCTGAAAAGATCGGGCTTAGTGCATGTGCGTAAATCGTATAACTAGATTAGCCCTGCAGTCCGCACAGACTAATTAGGGATGACACTGTCCACTGCATTTTTTGTAAAAAGAAAATATCTTCTAGTCGCAAGTCCCGTTTAAGCGGAAAGTTTCGTCCTTTATCATTGACCTTGAAGTGTCACAGTTAAGGTAGCAGTCGTCTTTTTACTTTACAAAATGCCAAAACGATTGCGTACATTTATCATAAAGGAAAAGTGAATTTTTGTTGCCAACAAGTAAACGACCTTAACAGTGCGAATATCTTAGATTAAACAAAGGTGATAAAACAATAGCTAATATATTATACTACAATTAAATGTACTAACAACACATTTTTACCACCGAACCTTTCCCAAGTAATGACTCAACTGACCATTTGAGCCTAGTTCTGCAAAAACTGAGCTTAATGCATTAGCGTAAAGTACCATCCCAGATTAGCATGTTCAGTTCGCACAGGCTCATCAGGGACGACACTTTCCGCCTTAATTGTAATTTTGCTAAAAGAGACATCATTTCACCAAAAAAGCATTAAGCCGCGTTTTCTCAGAACGCGTCTCATTTAATGATAATAAACATCGTCTCCGCTGTTACCGTATTTTAATGAAAGATCTGTGAAATAAACCGTTTGTCAATAAATCTGTTTTTTATAATGCACGATGATTATGACTTTTTTAGTGTATTGTGCCGTATAATCCATGTAGTAAAGACTATATCTAACAAATCCTCATATATTGGGTTCGTTTGCATGGCTTTCAAATTAAATGTGTACGTGTGATGACATCGTCATGGCTTCCAAACATTTATGTATTGTCCGGTAAACAATTCTTTATAGATAAGTATTTCTTATTTCATTCAGAATGTTTGTCTGTGAGTTTGCATTTCGAAGTTTATGGGGTCCTGAGGCTACATTGTGTTAGGTTTCGAAGTGTGCCCCAACACTTATCTCTTAAAAACATACTAGACCAACAAAAGTTGGGACGAATTTGTAGGCGTAGCTGTTAAACCCAGCTACAAACATTAACTGTTTGCCGTAAATACTGCATTCGTCTTTCGTCACGTAGTTACAATTACTTATGTCGTCAGCGGCGAATTGTGTACGTTACATGGTGAATCAAAAACTGTTCGATTTAAAGTTAAAAGTTGGGGTAACATATATAATTCGTATACTCCAGTAGAATAATACATAACACGCTTTGCGCTTTTGGCAAACAAATCGGGCGGTCTAAGCTAAAAAAGAATGCATAATTACTAGTTCACATTGTCCTATGCTAATAATTGGTATTTGTCTGACATTGCTGGTACTGCCATGCACGCGCGTGCATATGTACACGTAAGATTTGTCAACGTGCAATGCCATGCAAGTGGGCAATATTCCGAACGGGATCATACATGTCTGACGTGGTTTCGGTCATAGCAGGTCGCTCATCTGGCAAACGGAGAATGGATCGAGCAGTTTTAATGGTGCATTTTATTATATTTCAGTTTGAAATTCGGTTGCCGTTACTATGCTGTTGTCGTTTCAAGCTAGCTACGCCTACTAAACATGCCTTGTAAATAATTGTGGGCAAATTTTAATGTCACAGCGTCCCTAAACCGGCTTCCACTAAAAACATACTATCGGTTGCAATATTACAACGCAATGGTAAGTGACCAGTGCATTTAGTTACTCGTGTGCTCTAAGTATACATGAAGAACTCTGCTTTTTAGAATTTATGCGTATCGTGGTGTGCTGATTTGTAATTACTTAGATAATTACTCGAATTAAAATACTGACTCATAGATTACAACCTTTTTAAATTAAACGATGATTTGTGGTAAATACAGAAAACATGTATTCGTGTATATTTCGGACTCGTTTTGAGGTCGGGGTGTGGTCGGCGGGGATCAAATTATGATTTAGTCGTTCGAGGAATGATATATCTTGTGGAAGAGCGCATGACTTAAGTGCGTGCTTGCGTGTGTTTCGGGCGTTTGTGCTTTCTTGACGGATAAAAAAACCTGAAGTATAACAAAATGACAACTTTTTCGAGGATCAATTACAGTTATGGTACAGCTTAAATGGTTTCCATAAATAATGACTAAAGGGGCCTTTTCATGTTTTGGTAAATTGACAAAAAATAAAATAAAAAAGTTTCTGATTCGCAATTTTTCGTTATAGTTATGATATTTGTGAGCAAACAGTAATACTCAACATTTACCATGCTCACAAATATACATTATATGCATCTGTTGACGATTTAAAAACCTGCATTATTATAAAGCGTTGCTACGAGAAACGATAGAATAATTTTGAGAGTTTTGTTGTTGTCGTTAAAGTTTGTGATACTACGAGGATTACTTATATAAATTATAAATAGGATCAGCATTGCATGAGCAGGGATGGTCGAGTGGTCTAAGCGTTAGACTTTTACTCCAGGGATAAGTGGTTCAAGCCCAGTGGCGGGTTACTTTGTTGTTTTTTTCTGTTATTTTATCCTTGATTTTTTTACTGTAGCTTTATAGATCCAATGGTTACATTTATCATTATAAAGCATTTAATGACAAACTTCAATACATGCCAAAATCCGTGAAAAGGCCCCTTTAAGCGAATGAAATTTTGAAAGTCGAATGTTGAATATTGAGCCAACTTCGTAGACTTATATAAACGGCCTATCGAAAAGGTTGTTCTAATCATGCCCCTTGGGTCATAAATGACACACTGTTAAGTAAGGGGAGTGAATCTTATACTCTAAAAAGACAAGCATATTTTATTTGTTTAAGAAAATGTTAAAAAACAATTTGATAATAAATAATGATCACGTGAGCAATGATCGATTTGTAAAATTATATATTTATCTTAATAAATAGTTGCCCATACAATAAATGCACACACTTTACCATCGTGTCACAACAATTTACACATAGACTTTAACCAATAACGAATGTTGCATCTGATGTGAAAGAAAAAAGAATTGTGCAGAAACCTTGTGAGAGAGAAAAAATGAAATTGTTGACGCTGTGTAAGTTCACCTTCTACTGAAATTATATTTTAAAAGATACACATTTTTATATACAAATGTAATCTGTTGATTATCTCAATATACTTAAAAGTGAAGGACAGTGGTTCGGGGGTAGAGCGTCCGCCTCTGGACACGAAGGTCGTGGGTTCGAATCCCTTGGTGAATTATGAATTAATCTTAATTTGACGCGAGTACAGGTAATGTATCAAGGAAGCGGAATTGAATACAATTAACCCTTTTCCAAACGACACATTTTGGACCGTCGCAAATTGAAAGAGGTTGCAGACGGCAATTTAAATTGTAATAGAATACAAATAAAATGATAAGGTAGAGTAAAAATCATTCTGATAAAAGGAGAAATTGCTTATTTTGACCAATTTCTCCTTAATCTCAATGATTTCTAGAGTCGCCTGCAACAAACACGTAAAAATCTCGCTCACGATTGTTAAACGGTTAATTAAAGGTGTACGATCTAACGTTAATTTAATTAAGTCGAACCTTACACTTAAGTGATGTCTCAAACACCTGCAATGTAGCTATAAGTAATGTATTCGATGCCTGCAAACGACATTTTTGTGTCTTGCAGCACACGATATTTGAAAACGGAAGTAGTGCCTGAATTTCTCTTTTTTAAAAGGTTTTCAAAGACCAGATTAACTGCTATATGTTATCTAATAAAACATATTTAACGTAACAGATCAGTTAAATGATCATATTCTAATTTGAGAATTAAATCCTTTCCGTCACACAAACATATTTTGACGCCTTTGTAGAAAAACGACATTTGAAAATATTGGAACGTAAGGCGAATTCGCTCAAGATTGCAAGTGTCTCCTATTGTTTCAATGTTTGCTATTTGAATTATTGCAATAGGCAGTCATCAAAGAGATTTCATTATCTTTACACTTCATAGCCTCTGTTGGAAAATTGAATTATAGGGAAAGTGTCAAAGTACCGCGCCTGTAACGTTGTGTTAGTCATGTTACAGTGCGTAAAACAACTGCATTTTAATCTGGTAAGAGATTGTCAGGCTGTTAAGACTTCCCATCCTTTTTATCATTAAGTGACCATTACCCCCCGCTAGTCAGTAGGGACTAATTTTCAAGCTGTTCATCAAAAATGTATCGCAGGAATTCCTGGGATTTTCATTTTGGACTTCACCAGGCCCTGTGATTTTATCCAGTAAGGGAGATAATACTGATGGTTAAGTAGACTTAGAAGAGTGACCCTTCTTTGTTTGAATTAAAAATTAATCACAGGGCCAAGGCCAGGCTACACTTATCCATGCGCTTGGTATTTGCTCACCTGTAATGGGTTAACCCATTACCAAATTATCAATGAATTTTACGAGTTTGTTGAAGGTTACTTAGAAATAGTTGTGACAAAAGTAGAAATTGCTCATCCTATTTACTACGTACAGGTCTTCAAATAGATCACGAACTTAATTGGCGTCTGTAAACTGAGATGCAAAACGTGTTGTCATTGTTCATAAAGTTCTTACAAATCTTCAAAACACTTTAAAGGAGTATTACGTTTTTTGTCAGCATTCATTCTGTCGTTGGCGTAACGACCATCGCCATAATGCTGGACTCAGATGGCGGCGACAGTTCAAGTGACCTTGATCCCTGTGTTGCAAACAATGACTATGGAAACAGCCTGCCTAAGGAGACGCCGAGGTTACAAGTAGATACTGGTAATATCGCGACGATTGCTAATATATGCAAATCTCTTGGTCCCAAGAAGTACTACCCTTTTTATGAGGAATTAACTAGATATTATGATAGTTACTCCATTACTATGAGTGTGTATGGTCTTTTGTATGATCCAGGGTCGTGTGCATGATTTTTGTATTGGGGGCGGGGGGCAACGGGGGATTTTTTTTTAATGTGGCACATTGCAAGGTGCCTTTTGTATGCTTTTCAAAAACCTTATTTTTTGATGTAACTTTATGGAATAAAATAAGTAAAGCAGTACCTTTAAGACCAATATTTTATACGTCAGAAATGTATGATGTTTCATGATGAAGAAAGTCAACAATGTATCATAATAATCGGGAGCCGATTAACCAGGAGTATTTTTTTAAGAGAAGATTATTGTCTGGAAATTAAAAAAGAAACGCAGGTAGGCGCAGGGAATTTTCTAGCCTTTGTGTGCCTGTGGAAAATAGACCTTTTCTCAATTGCCTTCAGCTTCCATCTCCCCATAAAAACAAAAACAATACAAATAAAAAAATAGTGTTTAAATCCTTTCCCAGCAAACATGCACATATGGGTCCCATATGGGCTGTTTCTGAGCAAACACATATGGGTCAGCCCATATGGGAATAATTTGGGACCTATATGGGCTAGCCCATATGGGAATGCCCATAAGGGTCCCATATAGGTTCCTTATTAGTGCGCTATCAGGAAAAAGCTATAAAGTTTCAGGTATTATATTAAAAAAACATTTCTTAAAACTTGATTTACACTGCTAATATTTTACTCAAAAATAGAAAATTAATGCATAATCAAATAATATGCAGCTAATATGGGAGTCATGTGGGACCTATATGGGCGTGCCCATATTGGAATGCCCATAAGGGTCCCATATAGGTCCCATTTTACTTTGCTATCAGGAATTAAAGATATATACTTTTATTTAGTTCATCCAAAACACATTTTTTAAACTTAAGAATGACTAACTTGATCTAAACTGCTAATACGTTTACCTAAAAATAGAAGAGTAATCCATAAGCAAATAATATGCATCCCATATGCGTCCCATACGGCTCCCATACGGGTCCCTTTTGGGCCTATATACCAACAAATGACAACATTATCTACCGGGCGCAAATTGATTGATAATTCTGTGTTCGATATGGCTTTTTTAATAATATATATAATATCGAGCTCAGGCAGAGAGCTTAGATGATAGAGAATGTCCCTTAAGTTTGATCCAGTGTTGAATAAAAAAATCGTGTCCCGCGCGTGCAAACTTCCAAACCAATCGGTGTTCCAAAAACCCGGAAACAAGCGGATTACCTCGAGCAAGTCTACGTCCGAAAACATGTATTTGAATGCGGTAAAACCACATTGAATATTGAAGATAGCACCTTCATATTTGGCATGCATGTGTATCTGATGGAGCTGCACATTTTGAGTGGTAAAATTTCAAGGCGAACATCATCCTTCAAGGTCTAGGGTCGAAAAAACAATGCCAAGGGAAGTAATAAGCTTTCAATGGACATAGTTATCTGACCTGCCCACGTATATGTTTTTGTTAAATAAATCAAAGCGGCGAAGTAGGCGGCATTGTGTTTCTGACAAACACATTGTGGTAAAAGGTCAAGGTCATCCTTAACGGTCTACGGTAAAAAATACAGATTTAAGGGAAGTAATAAGCTTTAAAAAAGGAGAACATTATTCATTATCGAACAGTAGCGGATCCGTGGTCTAGTGGTAACACACTGGCTTCACATTCCAGAGATCGCTGGTTCGATCCCCCGCTGCACCTAACCTACTAACTCGTCTTTCGCATGAGACGTTAAACCGAGGTGCAGTATACTAGGTGCTATACACCGGGCACTAAAAGACCCAGGGTCACCTCTGGAACGGGGTGTCTCCTGTATCTTGCACTATCCCCCGTAACCAACTAACACGTCTTTCTGGGGGCGATGGCCATATGGGAGACAATCCCGGTGCACTCGATAAAAAAAAATAATGATGATGACATTATCGAACATAGCCACTTTATATATTTGGCATGCTGCACATTTTGAGTGGTGAATCTACAGTCACGGAAGTGGCTTTAAATTATTTGCTACTAAAAATAGAGATTTGTTACAGACAATTATTTTCAAGGGAAGTAATTTATATAATTATAAATCTCAAATTATATATTTCCTTACCAAGAATTGAAGTTCTTTTCACAGGTACTGTACAAATTTATTATTTTGATTATTTATAACCCAAATGATTGATTTGTCAATTTTTTTTTTAATGATAACATTTTAATTTATTTGATGTTCATTACATACCTGTCGACTTATGTCCATAGATACATGATCAACTCTGGCTATGATCTCTTTTAAACCACAGATTGGTTGTCAGTGATGTCTGACATGGTCATACTTGACTGTGAGACCCTCCCCAACCCCCAACCCCGATTGGATAGGACAAAATTCAAGGGAAGTAATAACCTTTAAAGGGAGATGATTTCTATACCTGCAAAATGATTAACAGAAATTTTATTTCAATGCGGCGCAGTATGGGGGATTGTTTCTTACAAACACATCTCTTGTTCAGTATGTAATTTACTTGTTTAGATAATTTGGAAATTTCGAAAACTCAACCAGTTGAGTTCGTACCCAAATATGTTCGAGGATTGAATGTCAAAGCATAGGCAAGGGTTCTATGCCGTCTAACCTGCTAATCGCATTGAATGCTGCAGTTTGACCTAATCCGACCGGTGTTGTCGGATTGTTAAAATGAATTCTTCCTAATAACGCCCCATTCAAGTGATATTTGTTTATATCAATGAAAAGCATTTGATTATTCTGTGTGTTTTATTCCACAAACTAAAAGTTATTTCACCAATTTGTCTCCTTCTCCTAAAACGCCAAATGAATCAGAAACCTGAAAGGGTAAAAGGATTTGTCATGCCCATTAGCTGTTTGAATGCATTTGGATGTCTAAGCATGTAATGTTGGGACAAGTTTTGGGTGGATTAATCATTATGGAATTAATAGACATCGGTAGCCAATTGTATAAACGATTTAACCATAATAAATACTTTTACTATGGTTAGAATGAATCGTAGTTACGTTAATCTAGTTGAACAAACGATTTAACAAAATTTAACCACGCCCTTACCATGGTTAATTTTTATCCACCTTCATTACCATGGTAAGCGCGTTTAACCACAACAATGATGGCCGACATTCACTCGGTCAGACACCGCAGACCTCGACAATTCAGACGAATTGATCGACAGGAGACGGACTTGATGAGGTGCACCGGAGGTACAGGTTTTCTTCCAACAATATTGACGGACTTGTACGACTGTTGGAGCCATCGCTTCGGAGACCGACACGACGGAAATATACTCTGACGTACGGCAACAGATCTTTATGACATCCTCAATGTGCAGGAAACCTGCAACCATAAAGGTGAAGTGAATGTATGTCTGTCTATGCAGTGATATGCTTATTCATTTGAGAAATTAAAATAACACTAATTAATTTTAAACTGGTTGCTCCAATTTCATTCGATAAATCAATCCAAGCATGATTATGAACAAATGTGTTTACGAGCCACTGTAAATACAGCAATATATATGATTCACTGATCCTTTTAACAGTGGCATATATATTGCCGTACTTCAAAATCTGATTTAAATAAATAAGTCTCAAATCAATTATTTCTCAATCACAAAAAGATCCTCTACAACATTGATGTCCCTGATAAATCACTGTAGGTCCTGTTCCGTGTACATTTTCTGAGTAAAATCTCATACACGCGTACAAGTATACGTCATCGTGACCCACGTCATCATGACACGATTTAAGAATTAATTGAGGGATTTTTGTTTTGGCTGTGTGTCATTTGATTTATTTTGTTTCTATTTATACAGGCTATGCTTACTTGACTATTTTAAATGTTTCTCAAATCATTTTCTGAATTCAACGTCTATCAATTACAATCATCTTCACGGTAATAATCTAATGTACATGGTTAATAATAAATTAATGAGGATGTTTCATTAATAGAGCAATAATCCATCACAATCAACCTAAATCATTTTGATTGCGATTTTACCCAGACTATTAATACTTTTATTACTATACAGGGATGTTCACTTGCATAAACGCACATTGGCCTGGATGCTGTCACGATTCACACATTCTTCGGATGTCCAACAGTGGACAGCATTTGGCCAATCACCATCAAGGTATTACCTAATTGTCAATTTCCTTTCTGTCAAATTTTCGTCAATTCGAAGATTTTCATTTGATGTATCACTTACAGATAATTGACCCTTTATACATTGCAAAAAAGTCAAAAATAAAATAATGATACACATTTTAATGTTTACATTAAAATAATTTATTTTCTTAAATCCTTTAAAATGTTCAGTTTTAAATACATGTAATATGAGTATTGTTATTTTAACGTAAATTCAAATCGCTGAAATGACTTGCTTTAATATATTGTTTGCAAATCCTGAGCGTGGATATTTACTGGGTGACAGCGGTTATCCGTGTCGTCGTTTTTGATGACGCCTTTTTTGCAGCCAGGTATTTAAGCGAGTACACATTTAATTAACAATGAAAAACTGTATCTAGACGTATTTATTTTATTTGTGTTTAAAGGTTCCGTTTTACTAAACTACTTACGCAAGCCTTAGACTTACGCACATATTTTAATTACTTGGATTTCATTTATTTCAGGTAAAGACAATTCAAGTGTTACTTGGAATGTTCAGTCCATAAAACATAAACACAATTTCAGTGTGGCAAGAATTTAAAGAAACCATACTGACTTTAAGTCGAATAATTGCGTTAAGCCTAAGTCTCACTTTTGTCCGGTAGAGCCCTGGTCAATCCCGGTTTGCTAACGCCGGTCGAGAACCGGGATTATTTGTTGGATTTGTTTACGCGGTCACAAATTTCGCGGTGCAACCCCAGTTAAAGCCGGTCAACAACCCGGCAGAGTCCCGGTCAACCGCGGACTAGCTACGGTTTATCCCGATAAAGCCCCGTAGAGAGCACCGGTTGTCGCCGGTAATGCCCCGATGGAGCCCGTAACTCCGCCGGCACTCACCGGGGTAATACCGGCATCAGACCCCGGAAGAGATACGACTACGCCCCGGTTTAACCCCGGTAGTCGCCGGTAATGCCCCGGCGAAGCCCCGGTGAATGGCGGTGGCGTCCCGGCAAAGCGCCGATTTACCGGGACTCTGTCGGCATTCACCGGGGCTCCACATGGGCACCACCGGCGACAACCGCTAGCTCTGCCGGGGTCTATATGGGCCCCGGTGGAGCTACGGTGCCGTCCCGGTTGTTCCCGGTTCATCCGATGGTCCGCGGTTTTTTACGGTAGAACCACGCACCGGGGCTCCAACGGCATCATAGTGAGACTGGGCATTAAGAAGCTTAGTAAAACAGTATCCTGTAATGACATACTTAATCCATTCATTTTATTTACACATGTGGTTATGTAAAATTGATGTTTTCATAGAATATGAAATGTAAATTTTAACATGTAATGATTATAGGTTATTAGACGTTTCACTGTACAATATGGAGATATATTTGGACGAGCACACAGTTTGACGTCATATTGGACGAGCCGTTAGGCCAAAAATATCACGTATTGTAAAGTTCAAACGTCTAATAAACTTTTTATTATATATCCCTTTCTTCAGCTTTGTATTTATTTTAATTTTAAATTGATGCTTTAATTGCATGTATGCTATTTTCAAGACAAGTGCCCGTGTGAATCGATTATGTATTTATCGTTATAAAACGATTGCTTAGTGCACTTGTACTTAACTGTCCAATATGGAAAAAATACAGACTTTTTGGATCCAATACCGGAATATATTGGACGGTCACGTGGTACAAATGAAGAATGCCGATTGGATGAATTTAATGGATATAGAATAATAAGTGATATACATTATAAAATCATCTATTACTTCTCAGTGTCAGATGCTCAGCAGAGATACAATACCGCTCACACCGGCACATGGAATTGCATAGAAAGAGCCTTTGGAGTTTGGAAAGGACGTTCCATGTTCTCCATGGGGAGGTATGTATTCCCAGATAATAAAAAGATTAAACGTCTTGTGCAATCGCCAGCGCATGTTAGTAAAATATAACTATTATGAGGTTCAGAAAATGTATTGTATAAATATTTTTGAATTAATACTTACATTCTTTTATTTTACAACAGTACATTCCGTATATGAACATTGACTGATGTTTCAGCTCTTATATTAATTGCAGTTTTGTATTTTTAATATAAATCTATTTCTTCAATAATGATGTTTGTAGTATTAACAAATAAAGAACAATAAGAAGAATTCCGACATTTTTCAAACATATTACAATAAAATAAAATAATAATTATGTTATTTATAAGTCACAAAGAACTATAAGTTGGAGATAAATGTGTCTTATTTGTTCTAAGATTGTGGTAATGATGCAATAAATGTGTCAAAGTTGAGTTATTTCGACATCAACCATACATACATGTACATTTCACTTACAAAATACTTATATTGCTTATGTGTGTGAGTATTTTCACGTTGCTTTAAGTTCTGCGGAGAGTTGCAGTTCGCTCAGGCTAAGCACGGGCGACAATTTCCGCCTATACAAGACTTTCGTGTATGAGAGACTTCCTTTATATGAACAATACCATAAAAGTGGAATGTTTCGTCCATGTGCAGTCCGCACAGGCTAATATGGTATAATAATTTACCCACATGCATTAAGTTCTATTTTCCCATAGGCTAGCTCGGCTCGAGCTCGGAAAATTTTGCACTACACGTGATTTAGACTTGAGGAAACTCCAAAGAGGCGCTGTCATCAGTCAACGACGAAGACGTTTGAGCAAAGAAAATGTTTTTTGTGGATGCATGAAAACTATGCAACAGCAATATTATACATAGAAACGTTTTATTTATAAAATCCGTTAAATAGTTTTATACTTATAAAAGAATAGGTAGTACACATAAGAGTACGAATAATAGTAAATATAAGAACAATGCAATGTTGTATTACCGGAAAAAGTGTGCGACAGCTACTGTGAAAACAAATTGTCTATAAGAAAACACAATATATATAAGGGACCACATTTGTTTTTAAACATAAGTTGTTGTTTAGTTCAAAACAAATGCCCTTATCCTACTCAAGATTAAATCACGAGCTTAAAAGCATGATCGACGCAATAAGTTGACAGTCTTCATATTTAATAAAATAATTGTTAATTTAAAATAAATTATTTACATTTAAATACAAATTAATCTGTTTTTGTATACAGATAATGGACTTCGACATAAAACTGAATATGTTTTCATACAAATCAAAGTTTTGATTGATAATCTTTTATTGGCTAACATTATTAGCCGCTTGTGCATTGGTATCTTATAAATAACACGTGTATTGTCATGGTCCGTTAATTTAAAACATATGCAGTATGGCACACATGCAGTATTTAAGATATACGTTGAAATGGGAACCAAAGCAAAATGTGAACTATTAACATAAACACCAATACAACCGTTGAAATGGGAACCAAAGCAAAATGTGAACTATTAACATAAACACCAATACAACCGTTGAAATGGGAACCAAAGCAAAATGTGAACTATTAACATAAACACCAATACAACCGTTGAAATGGGAACCAAAGCAAAATGTGAACTATTAACATAAACACCAATACAACCGTTGAAATGGGAACCAAAGCAAAATGTGAACTATTAACATAAACACCAATTCAACGATTAACGCAAGTTGAAACAATGCAGACCATGCATGTCAAGTGAACATTTCATACAGTCTCAGCCTCGCTTGTACCAACCAGGTCTGTATTGGCTGTGATTCAGATGGTTGTGACGCGGAAACTCACAACATGACATACACTTGAGTGACTGGGGCAGGCACCCATAGCGGGACGGAGGCAGGGGTACCAACACGCTGGTGCGCGACGTGTATTCTCTGTATTGCTTAGTCCTCAAATATAATATAAAACCTTTTAGTAAAAATAAGTCACGATCAGTTAGAACGGGGATAATATATGTGGGAAATGTGTCTTCACAGTCTTACCTGTGCAGTCCGAACAGGCTAATCAGGAAATACGCTTTTATAGATTATTTTTGTTTTTAGAAGGTCTCTTTTGAACAAAATCAAGTGTACACGGAAAGTGTTGTACCTAATTGGCCGGTGCACATTTCACACTCCAATCTGTGAATATTGAGCCAAGTCCGCTACGCCGTCTAAGATAAGATAAGTACACACACCTTTAAGGTGCCTCATTCTGGGACATTAGCCTCGTTCTGGAAAAATGGGGCTAAAAGCATGTGAGTAAAGTTTCTGCTGGGACGATACTTTCCGCTTCAATTTGTATCGACACAATCCATAAAATCATACAGTTTTGTCCCCGATTGCCTAAGCGGACTAACAGGCTTGTGTGGGAAAATACTTTATGCGTATGCATGAAGCACAGTTAAACAAAACGCGGCCAAATAAGAATTTGCTAGTGATCGTATTTAACATGCGATGTTTACGAAGGAAACTCGGAGTCCTCATCGCATGACAAGTCTTCAAGTCGGTAATGTGACAATTGTAAAGGATAACAGGGGCACAAATCGGATCCTCGAATAGGACCTCGGCGCGGACAAACGTGATATACTGGTACTCTAAAATACACAAAAATGTGATGTCCCAATGAAACATATTATAACACCGGCAATGCAAAAGTACATTAAACAAAGAATTTGCTTACACAAACAACTTTCAGCTTTGAAAGTTTGAGCCAAATTCGTTTGGTATTTTTAAAGAAGTCAAGTACAATTTTGGGGTCCATGAAGTTTATACTGGAGAAATAATGAGGTGGTGATGGCGTTGTGGGTATAGTGTCCGCCTAGCGACCGGAAGGTCACGGGTTCAATCGCCATTCGGGGAACGTTCTTTAGATCTTCCACACAGATACCAAGTACTGTTTCTTCCAAGGAAACAGACTTGAGAGCGTTTCAATAAGCCTTGAGCTTTCGACGAAATCGAGCTGAAATAAATATAGTTCACTTATCAACAACAATAAGCAAAGCGTCATAATTATGTGGAATCTGGTAGGACGACCAGACGGTCGGATGGTCACGTACAATGTTTGATGCTTACCGCATTATGGGGGCATACTACATTAATATCCGTAGTAGTGCTAAACAGTGTGGGGGTACGTGGCCTGTTAATTTCAGTAAGATCATCACGTAAACAAATAGTACCTACAGATGCTTTGCCACTTTCGAATGTAACTTTAATACATATTTCATTTCTCATTTCCACCTATAAACCTTTGTTAAGAACATTTATAATAAAATTGTATAATAAACTGTTGTATGTAAGTCATTAAGTTTCACTGTATATCCCTGTCATTTATTACAGGCATCGTTATTATATACGGTGCAAAAACGTGGTTGAACTGTTAAATGAGCCATCATTTGCTCATGCATGTACGGCAATTTAACACCTCACCTCGGTATGAGTAAATTCCTACACTACGCGCCCCGCCATCTGGCCACGCTCCTTCCCCGCAAGACCACTGTGCCTCGGGTTGAACTTGGTCGACAGCTCTGCATGAGGAAGAGTGTGTAATTTAAATTTAATCGTTTTATTTCAGGTAGTTTGCCTCTTAAGCCTAAGGCTTACGGTAAGTAAATCTCCCAAACCAGTTTCATGGGAAGAACCAGTAATTGGTATCTTTGGGGAGAAGAAAGAAAGTTCCCACAGAGGAGTCGAACCCGTGACCACCCAGTCGCTAGACGAACACCATATCTACTAAGCTTCGGCGACATTTAAATGGTGAGATTTTGTCGATGGTAAAGTAAGCATATGAATGTGGATTCATGAATGAATAAGTGAGATAATTATTAATTGTAATATATAATAATAATAGATGGTTTTCGATAATGGTTTGAATGAAGAAAAATGAAGAAAAAAGAGGATAGAAGAAGAATCGGGTAGAGAAGAATAATAAAAAAGTGATATTATTATGTTGAAATTAAGATTGGAAAGAAGAAGAGAACAAGAAGGAAAAGTTAAGGTATAATTATATAGGAATATTGCGAAGTATATGATTGTTGAAAAAAATACTTATTTCTAAGCAATATGCAACTTCATCTGTATTATTAGGTAAATATTGAGCTGCGAAAATCACGATAATCCGCACGTAAATAGTAATTGCACAACCAACTCTTCTTCAACTTTTCATAACCTTATTCACCGGATTCATCTCTGGGCTCCATCTGGTAGCTGGCAGGGGTAGACGACCCGACACAGTACCCGCAGTTCCCGCCCTCAAAGTCGCATGCCGCCTGATCAGAAAAAACAAAGAGGTACGCAAGTTTCAGTTGTGTTTCTCTTGCTCAGCTATACCGAAAACATAGACGGCAAACTTAAAGCGGAAGCATTTGAGCCTCTTTCTGTGAAAACAGAGCTTAATGAATGTGCGTAATGTATCGTCCCAGATAAGCCTGTGCAGTCTACATATGCTTATCAAGGACGACACTTTCCGATTTTATGAAAGTTTTTGTTAAAAGGAGGTTTCTCATTAGCCAATATCTAATTAAGGGAGACAATAATCCTTGATTAGCATGTTCAGACTTCACAAGCTAATCTGGGATGACATTTTACGCACATGCATTCAGCCCGGTTTTCTCAGAACGAGGCTCATATGAACTATTATGGTATGGTGCATAATTTATAGCAACGTTTTGGAAAACAACATGGCTTAATGCATGAGCGTAAAGTGTCGTCCCTTATTAGCCTGTGCTGTCTGATCAAGCTAAAAAGGGACAACACTTTCCGCTTTGATGAAAATTTTCGTCTAAAGTTAGTCTCTTCTCTACTAAAATCCTGTTAAGGCGGAAAGTGTCGTGTCTGATTAATCTGTTCGGTCTTCACAGGCAAATATGGGACGACAATTTACGCACTTTCATTAAGCCCGGTTTTCTCATAACAATATCTCCAATAGCTCGCAAACATAAACCCGACACTTGTGAACGTTACAAGCAGGAAGTTCACACTTGAAACTTGAATGAATAAGCAAGCGATATTTGTGAGGAAACAGTAATACTGAACATGTTTCATGCTCTAAAATATCCATCATATGCATCTTTTGAGGATTTAAAAACCTGAAAATTATAAAGCGTTGCAAAGCAAAACGATTGAATAATTTGGCGATTTATGTTGTCGTCGTTATATTTTGGGATACTACAAAGATTGCTTCTATAAAGTATAAAAATACACCAATCATTGTATGTGCAAGGTTGGCCGAGTGGTCTAAGCGATAGCCTTTTTCTCCAGGGGTCAGTTGTTCCAGCCCAGTTGAGGGTTACTTTTTTATTTTTCTTAAATTGTATTTAATTGTATTTTAAAGGGACCTTTTCACTGATTTTGGCATGCATTGAAGTTATTCTTTACGTGCTTAATATTGATAAATGTAAACATTGGATCTAAAAAGTTCGTGCAAATAAAAACTAGAAAAAAGTAACCCTCAACTGGGCTCGAACGTCTATCGCTTAGACCACTTGTCCATCCGTGCTGATACTATGTTTGTTGTGTTTTATACTTTATATGAGCAATCCTCGTAGTATCACACAATTTAACGACACCAACAAAGACTCTCCACATTTTTAAATCGTTTCGCGTTGCAGCGCTTTATAATTTTCAGGTTTTAAAATTATCATAAGATGCATATAATGGATATTTTAGAGGATAGTAAATGTTCAGAATTACATTATCCTATAAAATATCATAACTACAACGAAACTTTGCGAATCTGAAACAATTTGTTGACATTTTGTCAATTTACCAAAACTTAAAAAGATGCCTTCAAGTCCTTAGATCGGCTATGCTTGCTCAAAAAGTATGTGTAAGTTTTTTTACCACTGTGATGGGACTAAATAATATTAAAACGGCGAGATGTTCAAACATGTTTATACAAATTGGCCTCGTTCTGGGAAAGTGTCGCCCTGATCAGGCTGTGAAGTCCGCACAGGATAATACACAGGACGACACTAACCGACTGCACTGGATTTTCGTTTGGAAGACTTCATTTAAACAAAAAAATTAACGATAGCGCTAAAATTGCCGGACGACACTTCCCACACATGGATTAAGCCCCATTTTCCCATATCAAGACTCGTTGAAATGTCGGCCTACTTTCTTTTTTAAGCCTCATAATATGTTTAGAATTCTGATCAGAATAAAAAGATTCATCTTAAGATGCTGTATTTTTAAGATGTTAATATACCAACACCGGACTTACTTGAAGCCCATCATCCGACAAACGACGGTCCCTTGCCGCGCGCCAAATCCGTCGTCGCACACCGCCCGCCACTCGCCCTCGTGGTTCATCTTCCAGACACGAGCTGCCTTTTGACATGAGAATATATGTTATATAAAAGTGTTGACTTTATTGCAAATCCCACGTAACTCCAAACATTGACTGATATAAGAACTTCCTGTTGACCATGATATAAAATAATATATCAGGCAACGTTATATATGGCAGATATCAATGCGGTGGTATGATAAAAATAAATATACGTAAAGTCTGTGTTTTCCGTATGACACCGCGATATCTTTTCTAAGAGAGCCAACAATTATATTAATGAGCACGTGTGCGATTACAAGTATAAAATTGTTTCCCTTTCCATCTACGACACCTCCTATTCACAAGAACGTTTTCTGTTTGTTCGTTTTATTATTGCGTATTCATTTCAGACTTAACACATACAATCATTATTTTATTTTACACTACCCGTTGTATCTAAAACTAATGTCTTAACCTCTTACTTTCGGAAGCAGCGTGCTAGAAACATCCGACACATTGAGCGGCCCATCTAAAAGAACATAAACATTCAGGTTCTAGCCTAGATCATTTTAACACATTTTCCGAAGGTCAACGTTGAAAATACCTTTCATTGAAATGTTATAGAATTACCCAGCTCGCAGTTATATTTTAGCCAGCATTAAAACACATTTGTAATTACGCTTACCACATAACACGCTAGCGTCCTGGATCTGACCGCACAGTACCGCTTCCGGTCTAATACCACGTGACCACCGATGCAGTTCCATGGAAACGAGAGGAACATGGGTCATGTTCCTCTCGTTTCCATGGAACTGCACGTTCCACACCATGGCGTCACCAAAACCTTGTCCGTCCCGCTAGCGCAGTGGTAAGGACGTTCGCTTTTTCACCTTTACGACACCGGTTCGATTCCCGCTCCCGGCGCAATGTTATATTTTGTATGTTTTATGGTCACCATTCATGACCGTTGTTTTTTTTCCCGGAAAATCTCATCCCCCCTGCAGCATTTGACCATATAAAAAATTAAAAAGTATTTCAGTACAAAACAATTAGCTGGAAATTGCAGCTATCATTCAAAATTCGTCCCAACTGTCGTCAATCTAATCTTATTAGGTAGGAGTGCTGGACACACTCCGGGTCCCAACATTATTCAGCCTCAGCGCGGAGGTAACTCATTACCTTGGAAAAACACAAATACACACACTGGGTGCAGCCTAGGCGCTATTAGACTCAAACAAGGCAACAAACTCAAGTGCGGGCATTTAAAATTTACATATTGAATACGATATTCTAACAGAAATTACACAACCACCTAAGTGTACATACCATGTTTGATATTTCGTTCGATTGTTAGATTTCAGCATATACATGTATAAGGTCATTTCGCTATTAGTTAACTTATCCATATGTTCGGCGGGCGAACTCGGATAGTCAAGTGCTCATACGATTGAGCTCACATGGTCCGGCTATGTGCTCATACCTACTTTCGAGAATCATCATGAATGTATTGCCATACTTAATGAACAAGAATGTGATCCGCCTCCCAGTTTCGCTCAATGGGTCAAGTTACCCACGCGTACTACTTCCCCGTACCATTAAACTTTTTTTCGTACCAAAAATGTTTCGTACGCTAATTTTTTTCGTACCAAATTTTTTTCGTACCCAAAATTTTCGTACCCAAATTTTTTATCGTACCCAATTGTTCGTATCAACATACACAATTGTGGTGATATAGATAAACTTAAATTGATGTTTTATATCCATCCTCTTCAAAAGCATCGTCACACCAGTACTGCCAGTACTTTGATTATTAATTTCGGCCTATTGAGCTAGGGTTATACCACATTTAATCTATATAAATTTTGATTAAATGTATCGTTTTTAAATAACATATTCATTTTAATCAAAGTTACATGTCTGTCTTCGGAGGTAAACTATTATTATATGTATTACATTCAGATTGTGTATTACTAACGCGCATTAATATTACGTGTTTCGAATGATAAGCGACAAACCTATTAAGTGTTCGCTGTGTCAATAACTTTGTCTTACATTTAATTCCTATCTATATTTTTATTTCTGTATTTTTAAATGAATGGCCGATAACATAGGCTGTTTGTGGCAATGTTAAACGGTGTATTGTTCCGTTTGAAGGAAGTAGACACGCCGGTCATCCGGATACTTCAATTTACGGATGACATTTTGATAACGGAGAAAAACAAAAGCCACGCGCGATGAGAGGGGGGTTTTACAGTTGCTTTATTCATTTATGTTCTGTTAAAATAACCATGAACTTGATGCTCCGTAAATTAAAAAAAAAGTATTCTTCCGTTAGATTATGTTTCCACAACACACACGGATTAACCATGTATACGCTCCACTGTGGAATAGCCGTATACAGTTCACATGTTCATTACAACCGATGAATAAATACATTTCATATGTTCATTACAACCCATGAATATATACATTTCACATGGTCATTACAACCCATGAATATATACATTTCACATGGTCATTACAACCCATGAATATATACAAACTCAAAGGCTAATCTGAAACGACACTTAACGCACATTAATTAAGCCCCGTTTTCCCAGAGCAATGCTCCATTTATCGCGCGGTTTTGAATCCTGATACAACCCACAAGTTAAGTCATCCTTTAAAACACGCTGCATACATGCTTCCTTTGACGAGAACTTCAACTCGGATAATCGAATATTATCTATGAACAATGTTGAGGACTAAATGAGACTAGTTATGCGAAAAATGGACTTTATGCACTTTTTATGATAAAGTTGGATTGCAAAGGCTAACCTGTGATACCTCTTTACACACATGCATTAAGCCCCGTTTACCCAGAACGAGGCATATATTTTTTACAATTGATGCACTTTTGTAAGAGTTGTCTTGTTGTTTTAAGTTTTAACAGTTATTATTTGAGGAAAGTGGTCTGAAATGAAATGAGCGTAACAAATATACCAATACACATGTTTAAACAAGTTAAAACTATATTTGTTCAATTCAATACTAATTGCCTTCCCTCTATGGTTCTTCTTAACGGGAAGACCGTCATGTGAACTTCATTCTGAGATAACTGGGCTTAATGCATGTAACTACAGTGTCGCCCCTGGCATGGTATTTATGGTATTTTTTATTTGATTGACATCTTTTCTTAGCAAAAATCAAGTTTAATCAAAAAGTATTGTCACTGATTAGCCTATGCAGTCCACAAAGGCTGATCAGAGACCAAATGTATGCTTTTACTTGATTTTCGTAAAAAAGAGTGATTTGTATTTTTCGACACATAATGCAAAAGGATTAAGCCCCATTTTCCCAGACCAATTGTTACATTCCCGTGAAAATTATTGTTAGCTCATGGTGAGCTTTTATGAATGCCTTTTGTCCATCAAGGGTCACGAATCATGGGAAGTGCATCTTTCACCATATGCATAATCTGTTGCACTTACGAACAATCCTCATTCAACTTGCTCTGAGCATGTTTTGCAATGCTCGGCTGAATTTAACCCATTTATGCCTAGTGGACTCTCCCATCCTTCTAAATTGGATCAATTTATTTCCAAACGTAGGGATGTCTAGTATATTTATTTCTATATTTACACTTTTTCTTACAGAAATTCCATTAAGCAAACAGCGCAGACCCTGACGAGACGCCACATGATGCGGCGTCTCATCTGAGTACGTTGTTTGCCAAGTTCTTTTTTCTAGACGGTAGGCATACATGGGTTAGCATGGGTTCAGGTCTATTGAAAAACATGGCTACAAGTGGGTGGCTCGGTTTACCGTGTATGGCTATTCCCTTGGCAAGCGGCGAGGTGTGAACTTCCCCTGGTATATGTTTTCATGGCTGACATTTTTGTTGTAAAAATGATGATTTCTCTTGTAATTGTCATTTACCTACTTAATTTGTTTGAGTTTGTAATGAGATATTAACTCTTCATTATGTTTATGCATGCCGAAAATTTGTTAAGATTACAACTAAATTGCCTCAACTTTTGCATACGCTGTAGAACGGTGTGTGAGAAGTATCTCCCTTTCTCGTAAAATATGTATTATAATGTATATAGAATGTAGCATGGATTGGAAAGGACTTTAAATTTCACAACAGAAAAGCACAGACTCTAACAAATAAATTGTTCATTTGGAAATAGATAACTTCGGTGACAATCTCTTTCATGATTTTTGGTAAGTAGTACTGAAGTTTATTGTGTTTATTATTTATGTTAAATAGAATGCCAAGCCAGTAAACAAGCGATCACAACCAGTTTAATTGAAAGTAGAGGCAATAAAAATACACAGAACTACTAGTTGGATGCCTGTTTGCAACATTTGGAGCACATTGTCAATGTAGCTTGTAATTATGTATCATTTCATGATAGATGGCAAACATTCAGTCCGAACACGCAGTTTTAGCCGGAGTTTTCTTTAAAGGGATCTTTTCACGCTTTGGTAAATTGACAAAATTGAAAAAAGTTGTTTCAGATTCGCAAATTTTCGTTTTAGTTATGATATTTGTGAGGAAACAGTTATACTGAACATTTACCATGGTCTAATATAGCCATTATATGCATCTTTTGACGATTTTAAAACCTAAAAATTATAAAGCGTTGCAACGCGAAACGATTGAATAATTTGGAGAGTTCTGTTTTTGTCGTTAAATTTTGTGAAACTACGAAGATTGCTTATATAAGGTATAAAATACTTCATGTATATGTACTCGGCGGAATAGCTCAGTAGGATAATGCGTTTTTACTTCAGGACTCTGGCAGGGCTCCAGGGGTCACTGGTTCGAAACCTGGTCCGGGCAATATTCTTTTCCTTTTTTTAATTTTATTCTTGATTTTATACTGGAGCTTTTACGATCCAATGTTTACATTTATCGATAAAAAGCATTTAATGAATAAGTTAAAAAATGCCAAAATCTGTGAAAAGGCCCCTTTAAACCTATTTGTACGACATGACCTTTGAGGTAGAGGAGATGGGTGTTTCACTTCTCGTACACACCGTCTGTTGATGGCTTACATTTGTGGGAAGTCCATTGTAACAACCGCAGACCATGGAATAGTGTATTTTGTCTATGACTAAAAGTAATGTTACAGTAACATGCACGTTAACAGTGTGTTGAATAATAATTAAAAACTAATACAAATATAGAAACCATCCTGTAAATGGAACAGCAAAATGAATCGAGATCGATGTTTATAAACACTATAAAACATCTACTAACGGAGAAACTTAGCATTAATTGTGATTCAATTCTGATCGACGATGTTTTCCGCCTACCGTCGCGAGCCGGCAACAGGCCAATGCTTGTTTGATTCGCCCTTCTTCACGACCGGGACCGCATTCTGACGGCATTCCGAGGGAAGCGGAAGGAAGTCGATCCTGGATGCCGAATAGGAGAAGATCTTCCTCCGAGAATCGCGAGGGCGAGAGCGGGGTTATTTCCTCTATTTCAGCAGTGTATCGCCGAGAAGAAGCGTGTGCATTTCACGTTCGACAAACTTATTGATGAAAATACAACTTACGCATATGACGAACTCCAGAAAAAGCCCGTTCGCGTTGATAAATAGGGGTGTGGCCAAGGCTCAATTACAAACTTGTTGAAACTACTATAAAACTATGTTCCCTCAATGTTAGAGGGTTAGCGAAACTCACATTTGACATAGATTTTCTGAATTATGTCAAACAATTTGATGTAATAGCTTTATTCTTGGCAATCGCGCTTGGGTGAATCTGGTGATGTTTTCAGTGATTATATTCCTTTTGAAAATATAAGATCCCAGAGCAAAAGTAGTATTCGTAATTCAGGCGGTGTATTTGTGTTAATAAGAGAATCTTTTTGTCGATACGGCATGATAACAAGAATATATAATCAGTTTACGGATTGTATTGTATTATATGTAAACAAGGAATTGATTTCTTTACCAAAAGATCTGATTATGTATTTTACATATGTATCTCCAGAAGGGTCTGTTATATATTATGCGGAGGAAACCGATGGCATATATCTATTAAATGACAAATTAACTATTATAAAGTCAGATTTCCCAGATACCTCATTTCTCATAGCCGGGGACTTGAACGCTCGTGTGAAAGATATGCTTGACTACATTCGCCAAGACGATCTTGATTTTATTTATAGCACAGAAACCGACGTACTGGACCGCGAGATAACTGCCGACGAAATTGAAATGAGCATTCGTTCGTTGAAAACTTTTTGTAGCCCAGGCGTAGATGGATTATGTATTGAGATGTTCAAACATACCTACCAAATCAGTGTGCCTTATCTGAAAGACTTATTTAATGCTATTTACGACGAAGGTAGTTTTCCCGCGAAATGGAGCGAAAGTAATATAGTACCGTTGCACAAAAAAGGGCAGCAGAGACGAGCCTAATAAGTATAGGGCCATATCCCTTATAAGTAGTATAAGTAAAATATTTACCAATATATTAAATAAAAGACTGACTAGTTGGTGCGAAGAAAATGATGTAATTATTGAATCTCAAGCTGGTTCTCGTAGAAACTATTCTACGGTGGACAATATATTTAACCTGCAGGCTGTTATCCAAAAAAACTTGTGTAAGAAAAGGGGGAGAATAAACGTATTCTTTATTGACTATTAAAAGCATTAGATTCGTGTGTTCATGTCAATTTATGGCGTTGTTTGACCAAGAAAGGTATCAAAGATGACTGCAAGTTTTTTTAATATATTTAAATCTATGTATAGCAACTTTAGATCGTGTGTTAAAGTAAACGATAGCTTAACAAGATTCTTTAATTGCTCGATTGGAACGAAACAGGGCTGTGTCCGCTCGCCTTTGATTTTTTCACTGTTCATCAATGATCTAGCAGACTTTTTGAAGCTGAAGTGCTAAAATGGAGTCTTTATTAACGATAATATTGATGACATATATCCGTCCCTTTTCGCTGACGATATAGCCAGCACGACCGATACAAAGCAAAACCTACAAAGACAAATAAACTGTATTGAACAATTCTGCTCCCTAACCGGTATGAAAATAAATGCTGAAAAGTCAAAAATTATGGTGTTTCGTAACGATGCGCGCTAAGATCCTATGAAAAGTGGTTTTATAACGGTGAACAAATTGAAGTTCAGCAGAACTATAAATACCTGGGAGCCTTTTTTACGCCGACCCTGTCATGGACCAAAACCCAGGAAATATTAAGTCTACAAGCTTCGAAGGCGGTGAATAACAAATACAGATTTCAAAAACGATTTGGATACTTCCAACCTAAGGATGCTTTTTAACTATTCGATGCAATGGTGACCCCAATGTTATGCTACTCCTCAGAGATATGGAGGTTTCGATATAATGAAACTATCTAGCGTGTACAAACCCGGTTTTGCAAATACGTAGCGTGTTTAAATCGAAATGTACCAAACTTCTTCGCTCTGAGTGAATGTGGACGGCACCCATTAAATGTTACGTATATGTCACGTTGCGTGAAGTATTGGACAAAGCTAACTCGAATGGAAGACCAAACGTATTCGAAAAACAGTTACCTGATGCTACGTTAATTAGACACCGACGGCAAGACAACGTGGGCCACCGGAGTTAAACAACTTCTGTTTGAAAATGGCTTGGGGTTTGCTTGGAAACGTAAATGCTTTTATGAATCTCTTTTAAAAGAAGACTTAAAGATTGCGCGCTTCAATGGATGCAGGATTTTATTAATACATCTCCAAAAGCACTTTATTATAAATACTTAAAAACTCTCCTGAATACAGAGAGGTACCTAAACATGGATTTACCTTATATTTTAAAAAGGACGCTACCAAATGTTCGTTGTTCAAGCCACGATCTACAAATTGAAAAGGGTCGTCATATGAATATAGATAGAGAGTATAGATATTGTTACTTTTGTTTAAAACGCAATGTTTACGTAATTGAAGACGAATTCCACTTCGTTTAGTGTGCCCATTATATGATGAGTTAAGACATAAATATTTAATGGACATTATTGGAAACCAGTATATCACTTTAAACCTGTTTTATACAATGATGTCGGAATATAACAGAAAGAGTGTAATTGCTATGGCAAAATATATGAACGATGCGTTTACTACTCGGAAGACGTTTTTGCTTGATAGATAATTGAATATAAAAATGTTTCTTGTCGTGATAATTACTTTTATTATGAAACATACAACTTGAATAACGTACTTGTCAAAGATATGATATGATACAGTATATATATGACATGCTTATGTCTTTGTGTTACATGTTCAGCTCGTTTGTAATATAATTATTAATTAACATATCTCTGTCACCACCATTGGATGATTATTGAACAATTGTATTTTTGCCGGAGGCCTTGCATTACAATAAACCATATGTTATGTTATGTTATGTTATATATATAACATGTCATAATATCATTAAAAAAATTAAAATAGACCCACTTGAGTCATACATAACTATACATAGCAACGTTTTAGCATAGCAATATACTGTTTGTGATAAGCTTGAAGACGAGTTTCATTCAATTTAAGAATGTTCATTAAATCATGATTTACGCAAACAATATATCAAACAATATTTTTGGTGTAGACCTAGTATGTTTATAGGAATAACACACGTTTTCGAGGGCATGATCATCTGCGGGCGCTCGAAAAATCCGTTCCTGCCCGAGTGCGCATTAGGGGTCATCTGCGAGTCATGATCAATGTACCTATGAAGTTTCATGATCCTAGGCATAAGTGTTCTTGAGTTATCATCCGGAAACCAATTTGCTATTTCGGGTCACCGTGACCTTGACCTTTGACATAGTGACCTGAAAATCAATAGGGGTCATCTGCGAGTCATGATCAATGTACCTATGAAGTTTTATGATCCTAGGCATAAGCGTTCTTGAGTTATCATCCGGAAACCATTTAACTATTTCGGGTCACCGTGACCTTGACCTTTGACCTAGCGACCTGTAAATCAATAGGGGTCATCTGTGAGTCATGATCATTGTATCTTTGAAGTTTCATGATCCTAGGCATAAACGTTCTTGAGTTATCATCCGGAAACCATTTTACTATTTCGTGTCACCGTGAGCTTGACCTTTGACCAGTTGATCATGTCCGAGAAAATGTGTATTTGCGCTATTATTGCATAAAAAATCACACATACCAAAATAATTTAAAATAACATTGAAAACAATATATTTTGTTCATTCGGCATCGACACAATAATTCGATTATTTCAATACAGTTCAAGGTTGTGTTTTACATATGCCTCACTCGGTCATCATCCGAAATGACGAGGCTTTACCTTCGGATAGGCAGTTTTCGATTTCAAATGTGTTTAAACAGTGGATTAATGCAAAGTTGAAATGCAGCCGCGCAAAGTAACAAATGAGGAAATATTTTTGGAATTTACAGCAGGAACGTTGAAGGTATTGTACATAAACACTTACATTTACAGCATTGTCTTTTGAAAGTGTTGAGTAAATAACCTTAACTTCATTGACGTTGCCAATAAAATAAAGCTGTTGTAAAGAGAGTGCAGATGATATAACTTGAAAAGTGGATTGAAATAGTATTATCCCTGCATGCATTAGGAAACTGGTGCTTATTCAGTTCCCCATTTATGCTTGGAAAGTCGTCGAAGGCTGGAGAAGGGAAGTAACTGCGCGTGGACCAGATTATGGATATGATAAACGCATAACAGGGCTTAAAACGGCACGTGAATCGCATTGTTAATACACGATTTCTTCCGTTCAAGCCCTCCTTTTGCCAAGTTTCTGCACCCCGCCAGAGGGCATTAAAGATAGAGTTTATGCAATAATAAATTTAAGCATCTGTTCGAAAGCACAAATGCAAGTGTACTTCGGCGTCTAAGCATGTTTATATTTAATTGTTTTGAAATAAGAAAATCTGTAACTGATACATAATTTGTATAAGACACCCAATGTCTCTTTTGATTGTGCAACGCACAATAGTAGCATTTTCAAACGTTCATGTGTATTGTTCCTCTTTGACAAGTTAGAAAAGCATTTTAATCATAATAATATGACTGTATATATAAAACATGTGTCTCTTTAATATGTCCTCTAGTTGTATTTTGAGAAATATATTCATTAAATGTTTTGTAAATTTGTATTCCGTTTGAAATTACAACATAGACAACTCATTGTACATAGTCTTATTTGTTCATTTGTATTTCGTCTCTATCGATATATATTGTAACAATGCTATGTGTTCTTGTATATTTGCGTCCCTACTGACATCTATGAGACAAATGATTTTATCCCACTTTTACAGCGAAATCGGTTGATTAAAGCCCCGTTTATTAAATTTCATCTATAATCAACGGCAAGGCTATAATCAATGGCACAAAATGACGTCATCAACTGCCGTACCGGGACTACTTTTTCCCACGCACCTCGTCACCGTATTTGCCAAGTGCATCAATAATAAAAACAATCTCAAATGTTTGTCAATCTTAATGACCTTTAAACAAGGAAAGTAGCAAAAAACGTGTTTTTTGTCATTTATTGTCATTAAAACCTAGTATTAGGTAAATTTAACACTATGCAAATAGGTTCTGTTGTTGTTGCTCCCCTTTGAAGAAGTCAGTTCGAGTTGCTCCCCTTTGACCGTAGAAAACAATCGTCTGGACCAAGAAATCCTGAGTTAATTTACAAGCTGCTCTCGGATATGCGTCCATCTGATTTTTCTTCAAAGCATCTTTTCTACCTGGCAATACGCACAAATGACACTGCATCCCGGTGATTCTTGCGTCAACAATTGGGTGTCAACAAGTTAGGTCAGATGCTGAAGGCCATGGCAAAAGACGCCGGCTTTCTCAAGCACAAGAGTCTGAAGAGAATAATGAACCACTCAGTTCGCAAATTCCTGGTCCAAAAACTTCGAAATGCAAACATTACACCCACTGAAACCATGGCCATAACAGGGCACAAAAATGTCCAGTCCAATTATTCCAACATATCTGTTGAACAGCAGCAAAAGTGTTCATTCTTGCTCAGTCCAGTAAATGTAACAATCCAACAGATTCCTCTTGTTCACCTTCATGCACCGAAACTGTGGCCGAAATGCGGCCTAGACAACCACTGTCTACCGTCGAACAAGTTGATCTTGATGTTCGCCCCACCCAGTCACTTCACCAGCAAATGTCTCTCTAGTTCGAACAACTTTGCCTCACAATTCTTTTGTGCTACTTTCAACATTCAAAATGTTAATGTATATAATTAGCTTAAATCCAAGTAATCTTTGTTATTTCGTCACGAAATAACCACATATTATAACAAAGAAGCAAATATTGTGCACCTCGTGATCGACTCGATAGTTTGATATCGAAAGTGAATTGTGTGTGGTGTTAGGCTACGTTGTAAACAAATGTAGTTCCTTGTATATAACAACTTAATGTCATATTTATATCATAAAACTTAAAGGTTTGCAATTCAATATGATTAAAATTGTAATTAATAACGCTCGACACTTTGTTACAGAACGATATTCTGATTAAAAAAAAATGATTATTTGATCAGCGGTTATTTTTGGAACGCGGAGTAATACACTGACCTTGGTTACACTACAGTCATTATCAAAGTACGACAAACACTCATGAAAACTTATTTTGTTTAAATAAAAAAAGTTTACTGAATAAAAAGTGGGATAAATAGAATAATAGGTCAGTATTGATTATAGATCAGGTTTATCATGCTCGGCACGAAAACGAAAAAGCACTCGCCAAGGCTCGTGCTTTTTGTTTTCTAAGCCTCGCATGATAAACCTGATCTATAATCAACACTCACCTATTATTCTCTGTGTTATATGTAACTATCTTATTATTGTGCACATATACATTGCGTCTGTATTGTAATATTGACTTTGTGTAATATAGTGCGCATGTTCATTTGTATCGTGTCTCCCAAACTGTAATATAATGATTTGATTTCTCTATTATAGTGCGCATGTTCTTTTGTATCGTGTCTCCCACACTGTAATATAATGATTTCATTTCTCTAATATAGTGCGCATGTTCTTTTGTATCGTGTCTCCCACACTGTAATATAGTGCGCATGTTCTTTTGTATCGTGTCTCCCACACTGTAATATAGTGCGCATGTTCTTTTGTATCGTGTCTCCCACAATGTAATATAATGATTTGATTTCTCTAATATAGTGCGCATGTTCTTTTGTATCGTGTCTCCCACACTGTAATATAATGATTTGATTTCTCTAATATAGTGCTCATGTTCTTGTGTATCGTGTCTCTCACACTGTAATATAATGATTTGATTTCTCTAATATAGTGCGCATGTTCTTTTGTATCGTGTCTCCCACACTGTAATATAATGATTTGATTTCTCTAATATAGTGCTCATGTTCTTGTGTATCGTGTCTCTCACACTGTAATATAATGATTTGATTTCTCTAATATAGTGCGCATGTTCTTTTGTATCGTGTCTTCCACACTGTAATATAATGATTTCATTTCTCTAATATAGTGCGCATGTTCTTTTGTATCGTGTCTCCCACACTGTAATATAGTGCGCATGTTCTTTTGTATCGTGTCTCCCACACTGTAATATAATGATTTGATTTCTCTAATATAGTGCGCATGTTCTTTTGTATCGTGTCTCCCAAACTGTAATATAATGATTTGATTTCTCTAATATAGTGCGCATGTTCTTTTGTATCGTGTCTCCCACACTGTAATATAGTGCGCATGTTCTTTTGTATCGTGTCTCCCACACTGTAATATAATGATTTGATTTCTCTAATATAGTACGCATGTTCTTTTGTATCGTGTCTCCCACACTGTAATATAATGATTTGATTTCTCTAATATAGTGCGCATGTTCTTTTGTATCGTGTCTCCCACACTGTAATATAATGATTTGATTTCTCTAATATAGTGCGCATGTTCTTTTGCATCGTGTCTCCCACACTGTAATATAATGATTTGATTTCTCTAATAGAGTGCGCATGTTCTTTTGTATCGTGTCTCCCACACTGTAATATAGTGCGCATGTTCTTTTGTATCGTGTCTCTCACACTGTAATATAATGATTTGATTTCTCTTATATAGTGCGCATGTTCTTTTGTATCGTGTCTCACACACTGTAATATAGTGCGCATGTTCTTTTGTATCGTGTCTCCCACACTGTAATATAGTGCGCATGTTCTTTTGTATCGTGTCTCCCACAATGTAATATAATGATTTGATTTCTCTAATATAGTGCGCATGTTCTTTTGTATCGTGTCTCCCACACTGTAATATAATGATTTGATTTCTCTAATATAGTGCTCATGTTCTTGTGTATCGTGTCTCTCACACTGTAATATAATGATTTGATTTCTCTAATATAGTGCGCATGTTCTTTTGTATCGTGTCTCCCACACTGTAATATAATGATTTGATTACTCTAATAGAGTGCTCATGTTCTTGTGTATCGTGTCTCTCACACTGTAATATAATGATTTGATTTCTCTAATATAGTGCGCATGTTCTTTTGTATCGTGTCTCCCACACTGTAATATAATGATTTCATTTCTCTAATATAGTGCGCATGTTCTTTTGTATCGTGTCTCCCACACTGTAATATAGTGCGCATGTTCTTTTGTATCGTGTCTCCCACACTGTAATATAATGATTTGATTTCTCTAATATAGTGCGCATGTTCTTTTGTATCGTGTCTCCCACACTGTAATATAGTGCGCATGTTCTTTTGTATCGTGTCTCCCACACTGTAATATAGTGCGCATGTTCTTTTGTATCGTGTCTCCCACACTGTATTATAATGATTTGATTTCTCTAATATAGTGCGCATGTTCTTTTGTATCGTGTCTCCCACACTGTAATATAATGATTTGATTTCTCTAATATAGTGCGCATGTTCTTTTGTATCGTGTCTCTCACTCTGTAAAATAATGATTTGATTTCTCTAATACAGTGCGCATGTTCTTTTGTATCGTGTCTTCCACACTGTAATATAATGATTTGATTTCTCGTACACCAAGTCTCTTCTGGTAATTAATTTATAAATATTTAACAAAAATACCGAACTATCAATATATGTGTACATTTGTAACACATGTGTTATGGACTGATATGGTGTCTCTTTTTAAAAAACAACATTAGAATAACGAAATGTGTGCATGCATGTTGCGTATCTTTTGGGAGAGTTTAAAACAAATCATTAAATTATCAACATAATTATGTTTTTGAAAGTTACGATTATAAAAATAATAAATGAATAAAGATTCGGATATATACGAGAAGCAAATCATTGCAATGTATAACAAATTATGTGTTATTTGTATATGGCCGTTGGATATATTTTGTGTTGACATAAATTTAACGAACAGATATATAAAGCCCACATGACAAAACAATTTATAATTATATACACCTTCCCCGAATGTTTGCATTTTGTCCGATTACCCTCCTTTTCGCCTCTACTCGTATTATTAATCGGCATCTTTGTTTTATTTAATTATTTAGCACAACTCATTCCTATAAATGTATTGGTACTTGATTTTTTCAACATAACTTTTTCATTTGCATTGTGTCACGTGACTTGCTATTACTGTTTATGTACATATCTGTATGTTCACATGGGCCTATGGCCTACTGATTCTGAAATAAAATATTATTATTCTTTTTGTAAAACTATAATGTAGTGAAATAAGGGGCGTGGCAACTAGCATCGTATAACAGAAGCGTTGTTGCTAAACTATTTTCGCGCCATAATATGAGATATCTATCATCAAACTCCTGCTGCCGCATATGCTGATGGCCATGTAGCATTTATTGAGCCGGCAGTAATTTAACCATATATCGCATATTGACGTCTGGTGATTCTGACACAGGTGAAAATTTATTTTAAAAACCGCTGAGTTTGCTATAGTTCAATTGAGTCAATAAGAAACCGTCACATGTTGTGACAGTTTGTAAAACAATCATGGTGTTTTATTAAGTTTGAGGAATATTTATACTTTAACATGCCGGTAAGACCGAATAAGCCACATTTATTTTTGGCAGATTCTTTCCTTTCACATGTTTTATAGTGTCTGGGCCAATTCTTTTTTTGCACATGTTTAATTTGTTTTTATGTACAATAAAATTAATAATATCTACCGATTCATTTGATATAACTTTTTTTCGGGGTTGATATTGATTGCCGTCGCCCTCGCTCCCCTGTGTTATTTATGCACGCCAGCTAAGAGGTACGAAAACAAATCTCGTGCTTCGAACTTACAACCGTTTACATAGTTTGTGTTATAAGAAGCGTGGTGCGACAAATAATGATATGTCCATAAGTTAATTTTTAATCGGCTGTGTGCATGTACACAATGAATGTATGTTAACAAAAAATATGCTTACTAATATACAGAATAACTATTTTGAAGCTGCCGTATTTATGTTTTATCCCATCATCAGACGTGCATTGTCGAAATTAACCACTGTGGAATAAATTTTCCTCTATTTCGGCAGTGCTGAAATATAGCTGTCATGCGCGGCGGAGAATGGTCATATTACTCGGAATGAACTATAAAGTAATCATTTTTAGTAAAATCGAATCATATTCAACAAAACAAACAATTTGATACCAAGATGTAATATATTTTAACACATAATTCAACCCAAAAAGCAAAAAAAAACATTATTTACAAATATTAAGTGCACGTACTCGTGACGTCATTATTAACACGTCATTCGACACAATGCATGTTCTTTCACGCTAAAGCTGCAGTTGTTTAGTGTTGTTTTTTTTTCCTTAAAAATCGGGGACGTAGTGGTATGATAAACAGAATTACAGGTTAGTTACTGATCTTTTTGTAATGTATTAGGCTCGGCACGATTAAAATAATGAATCAATGTTTGCTTAAAATAACTTTGGGATTTTCCGTGTAGTTCGATTTTCCTATTCTTTTTTTTAAGAAATAATTTACAACTAAGAAAATTGATGGGATAAATCGAATACTAAGGCTTGTGGTTCAGATTTTCTAAGCCTCGCAAAATAAACTTTGCTTTATTCGGCACCGACATAGTATTCTCTATTTACTATCTCGCACTCAGAATCCAATATGATTGTGTAGCTTGTTATGGAAACAAACTAAAATCGATGTCAAAAGTGAATTAAGTCCACTTTCCAATCACAAAATCAACGAGACGCGTCGCCTTCAAAATCTTCACAAAAGTCGCTCTTGCTACATTGCCTTTGCAATATTCCTCAAACATTTCAAATGCATATTTGTGCGAACGCCGATGAAAGTGTGTGTGTTATTATAGGAGTGTGGCTTGCACCGAAATCACATACACATGCATGCATATCATTACTGCGTTGAAACATACACAGAAAAAGAACACGCAGAATACAGAAATTCTGATGTGCAGTAGACTATTAATGAAAAGATCTGAAATATTGATCATCGTCTCAATTTATGAGCCTCGCTCTGTGACAAGGGAGTTGAAAGCATGTGCGTTAAGTTTATTCCAAGATTAGCCTATACAGTCCGCACAGGCTAATCAAGGGCAACACTTTCCGCTAGCTTTGGTTATCTTCGTTTAAAGGAAGACTCGTTGACAAAAATCCAGTTTAGGCGGTACGTGACTCTACGCACATGTACTACATCTCCTTTTCACAGAGCGAGTCCAGTTTAGGCGGAACGTGACTCTGCGCACATGTACTACATCCCCTTGTCCTAGAGCGAGTCCAGTTTAGGCGGAACGTGACTCTACGCACATGTACTACATCCCCTTTTCTTAGAGCGAGTACAGTTTAGGCGGAACGTGACTCTACGCACATGTACTACATCCCCTTTTCTTAGAGCGAGGCCAGTTAAGGCGGAACCTGACTCTACGCACATGTACTACATCCCCTTTTTCTAGAGCGAGTCCAGTTTAGGCGGAGCGTGACTCTACGCACATGTACTACATCCCCTTTTCTTAGAGCGAGTCCAGTTTAGGCGGAACGTGACTCTACGCACATGTACTACATCCCCTTTTTCTAGAGCGAGTCCAGTTTAGGCGGAGCGTGACTCTACGCACATGTACTACATCCCCTTTTTTTAGAGCGAGGCCTGTTTAGGCGGTACGTGACTCTACGCACATGTACTACATCCCCTTTTCCTAGAGCGAGTCCAGTTTAGGCGGAAAGTGTCTCTACGCACATGAACTACATCCCCTTTTCTTAGAGCGAGGCCAGTTTAGGCGGAACGTGACTCTACGCACATGTACTACATCCCCTTTTCTTAGAGCGAGGCCAGTTTAGGCGGAACGTGACTCTACGCACATGGACTACATCCCCTTTTCTTAGAGCGAGGCCAGTTTAGGCGGAACCTGACTCTACGCACATGTACTACATCCCCTTTTCTTAGAGCGAGGCCAGTTTAGACGGAACGTGATTCTACGTACATGTACTACATCCCCTTTTCCTAGAGCGAGTCCAATTTAGGCGGAACGTGACTCTACGCACATGTACTACATCCCCTTTTCTTAGAGCGAGGCCAGTTTAGGCGGAATGTGACTCTACGCGTATGTACTACATCCCCTTTTCTTAGATCGAGGCCAGTTTAGGCGGAACGTGACTCTATGCACATGTACTACATCCCCTTGTCCTAGAGAGAGTCCAGTTAAGGCGGAACGTGACTCTACGCACATGTACTACATCCCCCTTTCTTAGAGCGAGGCCAGTTTAGGCGGAACGTGCTTCTACGCACATGTACTACATCCCCTTTTCTTAGATCGAGGCCAGTTTAGGCGGAACGTGACTCTACGCACATGTACTACATCCCCTTGTCCTAGAGCGAGGCCAGTTTAGGCGGAACGTGACTCTACGCACATGTGCAATATCCCCTTTTCACAGAGCGAGGCTCATATCGAATTTACTCACAGTTTATACTGCAGGGAGCCGTTTCATAAACGATCGTACAACAATTTTAACTTCAGAGAGAATATTGTAATCTTAATAAGTAGACGAACTAGCTTGCCGTGCTCGTCAAATATATACGGCGCTTGATATGCCAATGTAATTAATTAAGTACTGAAAATGTATAATTCTTTGTTATGGACTTAAGCAATTATATATCTTCGAAAAATGTATCGTATCGTAAGTATGTACTACGATATTTGTTGAAACGGCCCCCCGTACTCGATGGTCCGCAATTTCGTTTTTATCATCTTATCAATACATTCATGGTTGTACTTTCGTCGAGATCATTTAGTAATATTTCCGAGCAAAACTTAGCATCGCTGTCGTACGCTAGTGTTAGCAATCTGATATATGTGGTCTCAACTTTAGACATTTGCTTGAGCTTGAGCATTCTTTCACATGTCTCTCCTTGGTCAAATAATATAACATTTAGTTTGCAATGCTCTCTGACGTTTTGTAAGAGGCTACCGTGTGTCTCACAATGGTCGAATTATCGGATGGCACACTTTTCTCCCATTTCTTTAATTTGCTCGAATTCAATATATGTCTCATATAGCAATTAAAGGGGCCTTTGCACAGATGTTATACTTTATATAAGCAATCCCCGTAGTATCAAAATTATAACGACAACAACAGAACTATCCAAATTATTTAATCGTTTCGCGTTGCAACGGTTTCAGGTTTTTAAATCGTCAAAAGATGCATATCATGTATATTTATATGTTCAGCATTACTGTTTTCTCACAAATATCATAGCTACAACGAAATTTGCGAATCTGAAACAAGTTTGTGTGTGTAATTTACCAAAACGTGAAAAGCCCCCTTTAATAGTTTTCACGCGCTTGATAAGCACCACGCTTAAATGGATGTCACAGCTGTTTCAAACCTATCACCGACAATCGTTAATTGATCGAGTAAAATATGTAATGAATATAGACGATTGTTATACGACACTTATATGATACTTAATAAAAGTATGTATATTGATGTGTCTCTTGACCACAACACGCTCCATACCTGAGGAAAAAAACACGAATTCTAACGAATTAGCTGTCGATGATTATACAGTTTACAATATTAAAGTAAAACCACAAGCTCGTATAAACTGGGTGCCATAGTTTAATTAACATAAAGCCGATTTTTAAATTGGTTAAAAATAGAATTTAATCAACAGCACGCCACCGTAGTATGTAAAATATACGTGAATGTTATCGATACTTCGCAAATCAATACGTACAGGGTACGAGCACGTTAATTGGTCTTAAACACGCAATGCTGAAGTTATTTTCATTTTTTTAGTTTTTTGATGGCGGATTAGGGCGTTATAAAGATTCCGCACAAAGGCACAGCTATGGAGCAGTTGAACCAGCGGGGAGTTGTGAACTAACCGTCCACACGTTTGGTTTAATAAAAGCATTTCATGGACATATATAAACTTGCTACGCTATGCATATAAATCTATACATGCGGTATTATTTACGTTTTCACGATTACAGTTGTTGATTAGTGAAGTTGATTAGTGCCTATCGGTTGACTAAACACGTACTTCACGCTCGAAGTGTTAAGACCAGTCTGTATACATAAAATATTGATTTATGTTACAGGTTGTTATCTGTTTAGTTGTTACACGAAACCTTAATGGATTTAGGTATAGACACAGCATAAACGTTTGCTATTAAATTGAGACATTCTGATAGGAGAATTAAGAATAAAAACACCCGTACAACAATGTCTAAAAATAATATAAAGGGATTTAAATTAAATAACAATTTATGTTTAATTCAGTTATGGATAACATTTATAGTAACGTGTAGTATTCAGTTCGCCTCATGCGAACTTATCATTGTTCAGACGGCGTTAGGCAATATTTCCGGTTCTATTGAGGAAGTGACATCATACGATGATACCGGAAATCCGTCAGTCATGTTCTTCGCGCAGTACCTGAGCATTCCCTACGCCAAACCTCCAATCCGTTTCCGGCGACCTGAGCCTAAAACTCCGTGGGCGGGGGAGTACAACGGGACGTTCTACCGTCCGGCATGCTATCATCAAGGCGACCCGGCTAGGGTGGGCACATTTCACGTGAAGACTGCAATGATGTCCGAAGATTGCCTAACGCTCGATATATACGCGTCAAACAGCACTATCGTTAACCAGTCGTCACTTCCGGTGCTTGTTTTCTTATACAGTTCTCCAGGTTATTCCAGCGCTTTCGCTGCCGATGTTCTGTGCACGGTAGGGGACGTCGTGGTTGTGGTGATAAACTTCCGTCAATGTATGCTGGGTTTCTTCAGTCTCGGTAGCGAAGCGGCGTCCGGGAACTACGGGTTGTTTGACCAGCAGATGGCGCTACAGTGGATTGCAAAGTACATACATAGTTTTGGCGGGGACCCCAAAAAGGTGACGCTAGTCGGTCATTCTTTTGGAGCCTCGAACGCCATCTATCACACGCTGTATCCGGGAAACAGGGGCCTCATCCACCGTGTGGTCGCACTGAGCGGCACGGCGCTGCTACCTTCGGGTGGTAAATCTTATGTGCGGAACTCTATTGAAACGGGTGTGCTTGAGGAGATAGGCTGTCAGCGGGCGTCAGATGCAGATATAATGAGCTGCCTTCGAGGAAAGAGTCTAACCGACATATTAAACGCCTTAGACAAAAAGTCGTTCACGTTTGCACCCTCAGTTGACGGCACGTTCCTGCGCTCTGATCCGGAAGTCATGATGACCGACCTGGCGAAGGATGACAACTCTACGGAGGAGCTTGAATTCCTGAACGTAGATCTGATGCTTGGCCTGAACAACATGGAGGGCGGGGCGCATGTTGCGCTGCTGTGGGCGGAGCGTTTGAACACCACGTACAATGAGTTCAATGTAAGCAGGGCGGACATTAGGAACATCGTAGTTCCCATTGCTATAAAACGGACTTTCGGTAGTAACATATCGCAAGCTATTACACAGACCGTTAACTTTCAATACAACGATGTTACTGGCACTGACGATCCCCAGCGTCTACGGCAGCGCGTCGTTGACCTCTTCACGGATATAGACGTCGCGGCGCCGCTGGTTCGAACCGGAAACGTTCACGCACTGCTGGGGCAAGGTAGCACCTACCTTTACCAGTTTTCGGAGCCTTTGAATCTTACGAAGGCGCCTGTTTGGTTGTCGGGAGCAAACCGCGCCGACGACGTCCACTTCCTGTTTGGCTTCAGTGAGCGTGGTCTGCAGTATGTGAACCACGTGACGGGATTCACGCCAACCGTAGAGCAGAGGGTGCTGTCAACAAGGCTCATCAAAATGATCGCAAAGTTTGCGAGAACAGGGTATGCATGATGATTTACTGTCTGCGTATAGGTTTGTAAATCACTTTTAAGAAATGTCATGTTTTATTTTGTATTCAAAATATAACAACATATACGTTTTCCACGTGTTAAGTAATTGTCGTCACGAATAACAGTTATCATCGTGGCGTATTTGTTTAATACAAACACTGCCGAACTGTTGTTAACGTGTTTAGTACTAACACTACCGAACTGTTGTTATCTCATATTTTTAAACGTTTTCAGGATGACTGTATTGACCGTGCCAACAAAAATATCAATCTAGTCATGATAGCATGATATAATGTTCTGTTTCTTTTATTGTTTTACGCTTTCCATGAAAAACTGTTTTTCTTGCAGTTACAAAAGAGGGCACGTTATTTTGAGTATAGTCTGTAAGGCATTTAAAAAGTATTTGTAGTTAGTGCTTGAAATGAAATACCATAATACATTCAGCAATTTAGTTACAAATAAAAATATATCAAGACCTTTATGACCTTTTTAAATAACACTTAAGAAAAATATATGTTGTTATTAGCTCTGCAGTTTTCGGTGAAAACCCAAGGTATTGTCCTAGCCAGCTCGTCGTGTTGTCCGCCGTCAGCCGCCCGCCATAGCCGTCGTGCTAAAACCTTAACATTGGCTCTAAAATCAAAGTGCTTCCACCTACAACTTTGAAACTTCATATGTAGATACACCTTGATGAGTTCTACACGCCACACCCAGTTTTGGGTCACTAGGTCAAAGATCAAGGTCACTGTGACCTCAAAAATAAAATAAACAATTCTGACAAGCTTTTGCAGCCGTTATGCAGTGCTCTTGTTTTATAATTAACTCTTTTTTCAGTTTGTTCTACCATTGTATTCATACCCTTTTATTATGTACAACTATAGTTTTTTTGCCACGAAAAACCTCAAAATTGAAACCTTTCACTGACCTTAATAACGGTATTAATCTATGGGAATCTATTGGATTAAAATTCTTTTTACGAAAGATAAGACACCAAATGGTCTATACAGTTAATGGTTTTAATCCCTTACATCAAGCGATGCAACAAAATACCGTGGGAGTTTGTTTAAATAGTGTATTCACAGTTCACAATAACAAGGATTGTTGTAAGTGCTTTTTGGGCGGGGATGCTCTCTTTGATGCTAATTCTCACTTCTGGGCATGAAATAGGTTTTATTAAGAATAAGATGAAATTATTTGTAAATATGTATCTCCGCTAACTCGGAAACCCGAGAGGGTCGGGATCAAAAGTTAGTTTTCTTATTAACTTTGTAAAAGAAAGTAAAATATACATAATTTTCAATTACTGAAAACAAAAATAAGATCAAAATAACTTATTTTCAAACTCTGAATTTCTGACAAAACACAAATTAGTAAACATGTATTTACAAATCATTTAAGGAATCTCTATATTCATTTATTTTTGAAAAATCATCGACTTGCCAATACATGAACATATGTGTTTATCTTGTTAACCAACTTCTTTTGCAAATCTGTGAATCGGTACCCAAAATACGTTCGCACAATGCAATTTTGCGATTTCATTAGGGCTGATATATATATAAATTAGTGAAGCGTTACTAACAATTACCGGGTGGCAGAATGTATCGTTATACAATAAAACCGAATTTATGGTAATGAGTAAGGAAATATAGTATTGATGTGTAAATGTACACCGGTTTGACATGTTAAAAAATAACATGTATTGATTCAAGTCTGTTCTTGCATGACGATGATTACAGACAAAGTATGCAACATTCTTATACGAGATTCAGTTTGAACTGGGTTTTCAACCTACGATCATTTATTTCCACGAGTATTGAGTTCCTCTATCTACCGAATAATAGGATGCGCTTGAATCGCTTAATTATCGAATTTTTAATACAGGCAACGATTTGAGAAAAAACTAGTTTAAACAGAATAATCCATGCTCCCTATCTTTATATTCAGTTTTGTAAGTATCACAAGCTTTACCGGTAATTGAAAATTATTTGTGAACAACTATTGGAAGAAAAACCATCAACTTTAAAAAGCTTTATGAATCAATGATAAATAACTACAGCTATGTATTCTAAAATAGGGTTTCAGCACGGCCGTTAATCACGAGCGCCACATCTTTTTTATAATGCATTAATAAACGAGCCAACGCTACTTCGATGTGGCGCTAAGGCCCGGATGTTTTAAAATTTAACTGATTATTATACATGGTGATTAAGTTTTATATGTTTGTTTCTACAAATTTCGCATTGTTTTTTTAAAATCTTCCAATGTAGTCCGATTCAGCGAATATAAATTCATCCAAACATGTACAGAAACATTCAATCACAACCCATTAGGAAACGTGAAGACCTTTATAATTTGTGGCATTGCGGAATTCGTAAAAGAAAATCGATGCATTTTAATTGTGTGACGAGCAAAGTCCCAGCCAATTAAATCGCTCATTATATAAAAGATTTCTTTGAACATGTACAAGTTAATGCGTTCCCAAAAACAAGGGCTTCTAGCCGGTCTAATAGATAAACTTCCTTTTTTTCAAAAAGAGAAGGAGCCAATGCCAAGGAGTTGGCGCCCAGATTAGGAGTTGGCGCTTATGTACATGTTTAGCTATTTTAAAGTGAAATATTCTATGTATTGGTTTCTATCATTTTTAAGTGTGTTTCCTTGACAGTGGAATTCAGTTCCACCCATTCAATTTGTCTAGTGTATAAGGCAAGCTATTTGGTCCTAATCTGGTATAGTTTGTGCATCTAATGACATTTCAAACATTAGCACGGGTTCACGAGTTATTGACGGTATTTTTCAAACAGATGTACTCGAGATATTAAGTAGACTTCGAAACAAGTGTTCAACATAAGTTTTAAATGGCATGAATTAAACAGACTGTCGATAAGGAAATTTCTGACTAACATGCGTATAGATAAACGCTGTGATACAATTAACGTCAATATTTATATCAGTTTCTATATTTGGTTGCAACGAACTGTTTAATGATATTTTCAAAGCACGTGGATATAGCATTTACGAATGGATTAAACTATAGGTAAATATAATCTAATGAAACACGCTTCAAGCCATACTTTGAATTAAAAAAAAAAACTTAGTATTTGAATTGTTTTGAAATTCATAATTAAGCGTGTCCCAGAAGGACGGCGATCTGGGAAAACGGGGCTAACTGCATCTGTGTTAAGTGTCGTCCCAGACTAGCAGGTACACTTCGCACTGGCTAACACGGAACGCAACTTTCCGCTTGTATGGTACTTTTCGTTTAAAGGAAGTCTCGTTTTTAGCGAAAATCCAGGTGAGGCGGAAAGTGTCGTCCCTGATTAGCCTGTGCGGACTGAACGTGCTACATTACTTTAGGCTCATAAGCCCAGTTTTCCAAGAGCGTGGATCGGTCATCAACGAAATGTGATGCCACACTAATAATAATAGTTAACAGTATTAAGTCTAAGAATTGGTTATTGGAACTATTGGTGAATGCTGGCTCAAGTCAAAGGTATGTCCATGTCGTTTCAGAAATCCCAATTTGCTCAGCGCCGCTGGCGATCCTCAGTGGCCTGAATATGACGCCACGAGTACGACGTACCTAGACATCTCCGCAGCGCACGTGACCCCTAAACACCACTTCCGGGAGCCATTCATGACCTTCTGGACGAGCGTGGTACCGGAACTGCTCACAGCGACCTCGCAGAACGCGACTTCTCCGCTTGTGTGCCCTAAGGAAATCGGTCACACGATTAAAGTGAACTTAGTCTCGGCTGAAAACATCATCATCGCTCTCTCCATTGTCTCCTTCTGTCTGCTATGCGCTTGTGTGTTGCTCGTCTGCTTATCGGTAGCTAGGGAGCCGACATTGTATAGCAACAGCAAATACGCGGTGATGAAGACCCCGAACTTGAGCGAGACCCCCTCTATTTCCGGCCCGAGCGACAGCTGACTCTAATAGTCAGCATTGGTCCTTTTTTAAAGCGCAGAAAATGTAAAGCAAATCCATAAAATGAGCCTCGTTCTGGGAACATTGGGCTTAATGCATGTGAGTAAAGTGTCGTCCCAGATTAGCCTGTCCAGTCCGCACAAGCCAATCATGGACGATACATACCATCTAGACCGGATTTTTATTTAAAAGAAATTTTCTTAAATCGAAATTTTCCATAAAAGCGGAATACACAGGCTAATCTGGCATGACACTTTATGCGCATATATTAAGCCCAATAGTCCAGGAACGCGGCTCAAATCATAAACGTTTATTATTTATTTATGTTGCAGTCGGTTACGTCAATATTAATTTTTCTTAGCAACATTCCATTTAAATCATTAACCTCTTGATTTCTAACAAGTAACTTGACATATATTACATATTCTATTCACTACCTTGAAGTACATTGTACGTTACATTGTCTTGCTAGTAGCAAGTATCTCGCCATTTTATAAGTATTCAAATATGTTCGTATGAACTGAATGTTTAGAGCATTTTGCGTGGTTTTCGACTCAATTTGATTGACGACGATTGTACAACTGATTTTTTATAGTTTATAACATGTACGCTTATGTGTTCTAGTATTAATGTAAAAATATAAGTATAGATTAGCGCATTTATTTACAAATTGTATAAAGTTTGTATATGTATAAGTTACAAAACTAATATTCTATGTGTTTATAAACGTTTTATATTATTATTATAATTTAGATAATAAAATGTACGAACATATTTACTGTTTTGAAGCATTTCTACTAACATCATATTCAGTTAGAATTACAGACGCTTTTACAATAACATTATTTTGACATTAGGAATTACCACGTAAAGATTCAGAAGTACGAGTTATAGGTTCGTCCTAAACTGGTCGATTCTCCTTGTATTCGCAATTGGAGATAACTCTTATTGACGATGTTTAATTAAGCGGAGAATACTTGTCTCCCTTTAATAATACTGAAACATACTTATGCCACGGATGTAACATTATAACACAATTGTTATTCTTATATTCTGAAATAAATAGTTGCGGATTGTCTAAAATAATGCAACCTCAGATGCGGATGGACTTGGTAAACTTCGAAATACCCATATTAGTTTAAATAGAAATAATAAAAAAGGCACGTGTCGATGTTGAACTCCCACAAAACACACACGAATAGTTGTTCCCATATTAGAGGTAACATAATCAAATGTTGATTGTATTATTTATGGTAAACGTAAACATTATAACACTATTTATATATTTGTATTCTGTAATAAATAGTTGTGGATTGTCTCACATAATGCAGTCTAAGGCGCGGAGGCCCTCATAAACTTCGAAAGACACATATTTGTTTAATATAAATAATAAAGGACTACACGTGTCGATGTTAAACCCCCACATAACAAACACGTATAGTTGTTCCCATATTAGAGGTAACATAATCAAATGTAGTACTCATGTTGATTGTATTATTTATGGTAAACGCATGCCTTCATTTATAACAGAAGTTACAGTTCTACTTAAAGCTGAATAACAATCGAACATGTGTGGAGCCGCGCTCTGGGAAAACGGGGCTTAATGCATGTGCGTCAATCGTTATCCGTGATTAGCTTTAGGCTCATCAGGGGCGACTCTTTCCGCCTTAACTGGATTGTCGTTTTAAAGAGACCTCATGTCAACGAAACAGTCCATACAAACGGAAAGCCCTTTGCGGACTGCACAGGCTATAACGGGATGACTCTTCCCGCGTTTGAATTAAGCCCAGTTTTCCCAGAACGAGGCTAATATCATCTTAAATATCTCGTATCCTACAACGTAATGGCATCTGACTTTATTTAAAGTTGAAAACGGTATTCAGTGATCGAATGTAATAAACAATAGACTAATGGTACTGATTTAACTTTGCACGTACACTCTATTTAATAAACAGCGAACGTTAAATACATTTCGAGTAATTTAATACATGCTGTAAGTCAATTTGATATTTAACTGCAAATGACAAAATGCTACAAGTAAACCGCTTTCTTTAGTGAGTACAATTACCAAGTAAGGTCAGTTTATAGAAGTGCGTAGTTCTAAAAAAGTATTATTGATTTAAACAATCATTTCCGATTTTACTACGCTATTGATGGACATAAGTATGCATGTGGTGTCACAAATATTTCTCACACAGTCACCATAAAATAGACGTTGGAATACACGGTTATGTCGTGTGTGTTTAAGTGTGTACACTAAATAAGAACATGCGCCAAATATAGTTCGTTTTATATATTCAACTCTGTTTACACCGTCCATAGAGATGTCACAGGCTAAAACTTTTTTACTTCCGTCGCGACCATGGACCGGTGTCCTCTATGTTTCGGAACCTTCCAAAGGTCGAGGCTTCTTTTGTGCCTCGACACCATGTTTTTCACGTGCCTCGATGTGAACGTTCTAAGGCATGCGCGTGCATCAGGGACCTCCCATACCCGATGTGTGACTTGGAACAAATGGTACCGGAAGGGGGCGTTTCCAAATTAGACGACAACCAGCGCATCAAGGTGGAACAGACGCTCGAGCGCGCCCTGGCGGCCGCAGATGGTCACGTGCCGAACGAGATGAGATTGAACTCAAGGCAGCTAAGTGTTTTATTTAAAAAAAACATTTGATGTGTTTGTTTTTCTATTGATAGTCCAAACAAAACAACGATTCAGATGTGTAGAAATTTAACAAGCTTTAAGATTTTTGAAGTTCTATCTCTGATAGATTTTGCGATTTCAAAATTCGTGTGGTTGAATAAAGTAATACACAAACATACAGAATTCATGCCAACGCATAGTTCAACCACAGTGTGTGATTCGTTAGAAAATAATGGTTGAGTATTGGGAAACTTAACTTCATTCAAGGGCACTCCGTACAGGCTCATCAGGTACGACACTGTCCGCTTTTATGGAATCTTTCATTTAAAGGAAGTCTCTTCTAAACGAAAATCAAGTTAAGGCGGAAAGTGTCGTCACTGATTAGCCTGTGTTGAATGCACAGGCTAATCTGACAAGACACTTCACGCACATGCGTTAAGTCAAGTTTTCATAAAACGCGTCCCATGTATTGCCCAGTGCAATATTTATTATTAATATCATATATAATGAATATCATACTCGAGATTTACATTCCTGTTACTACTTGTGAATAGAATCTTATTAAAGTTGTTTCTAATTATTATATAATATGGAGGTTTTTGTTTTTTTTAAATTATCCTCGGTCACGGGCAAACTTTACACCTAAATATGTTCCATACCGTACCAAAACAAGCACATTATATTAGCGATTTTCGACAGAACCCATACGCTCGTGAATTCGCATGCGCCCGTGTTTCCCATACGCCAGTGTTTCCCATAGCCCAGTGTTTCACATACACCCGTTTTTACCATACGCCAGTGTTTCCAATACGCCAGTGTTTCCCATACACCCGTGTTTCCAATACGCCAGTATTTACCATACGCCCTTGTTTCTTTAACCCCTATTACCCAATCGCACGTGTTTCCCTCACCATATTTCCCATATACCCGTATTTCCCATATCACCCATACGATAGTGTAACACAAGTGTTTCTCATACGCCCGTGTTTCCCATATGCGAGTGTTTCCCATACCCCCGTGTTTCCCTCACCACATTTCCCATATACCCGTATTTCCCATATCAACCATACGATAGTGTTACACAAGTGTTTCTCATGCGCCCGTGTTTCCCATGCCCCCGTGTTTCCCTCCCCCAGGTGCTAAGTAAAGCAGGACGCCACCCAGCGCTGCGTCGACTGAGAGAAGAACATACGTGGCCCCTGTAGCTCGAACGCACGCCCTGGTCAAGAGGCAAGGCTCATCATGACGACTGGTGGGTGGTCGGTTTCACAGTTGAAGATCTCAACTCCCATGGCTGTGCTTATGTTCAGAGGAATATAACAGCGGTTATGTGCTTGCATGCCAACTACCGTATTTTTTAATGAGCCGCGCTCTGCGAAAACGGCGCTTAATTCATGTTCGTACATTCTATATCGTCCGTTCAACGCAACATACCATAAAACCGGAAAGTGTCGTCCCTGATTAGCATGTAAAGACAGCACAGGCTAATCTGGACGACACTTTACGCAAATGCATTAAGCCCCGTTTTCGTAGAGGTATGCTCAAATAAATTCAAACGTATATAGCTGGAATAATATTAGGATTTAAATACATTTTGTTAAGCATTTTGTTACACTTTACTTAAACATGGCTGGATGGTAAACTTGACAATGATGTAAGCGTTTAAGATGTGTTTGTTTATTATATTGATTGAACGCGCTTAAACGAGGACATGAGTATAGCATAGAACCAAATCTTCCACTTAATATAAATGATGTCAACAATTTTGAAAATAAAGTTATTGCAACACATGTTACATTATTATGTTGGCCACTCTGAAATATATTTTGTATTAGCAGTGTGAGCCATTGTTAGTCATACCAATGCAAAGAAGTTCCGACTACGAAATCCGAACATATACGAGCAAACGCGAGACTAGCTTCGGAAGCACGACGTGTTTCTCATGAATACGTGCTTCTTCTGACGGTGCCGAAGCTTGTAAATGTTGAAACCGTAGCTATTGCTATAAGGAATAGTGATAATTTATGGCTTAACTTTTCTTACGAAATATTTTGCGGAATATTCGTTGATTTTAAGTAGTTATGTTACTTAAAAATGCTTTGATAATAATTTTATGAAATAATAAAAAAATGAAGGCAATATTAGACACTGTTTGCACACATTTTATTTAATACATTAAATTAAATGTCCATAAAATAAATTATGTTCTTTAAAGCCCGTTAGTAAGCCAATGTTTGAGTGTATATTGTTTGCTGAACAATATATTTGCAAGAAGGGTCTCAGCAATGTGAAAGGATTTTAAAATATAAAATGCTATATTTTAACCTCTTCCTTAAATCATAGTCGGATCAAGGACGCGCTAGGAAAGCAGCGTAGACTAAGACGAAACGCAAGTGTATTATATACGTCACAATAAATCATTACACAAATCATGTGCATTAACAACCTCAGACATGATATTTATTTGGAAACAGATTTAACAGAAACTGTGAAGAGAAGTATACAAAAAGGTTTATTTGGAAAATATCATCTTAAATTAAACCATCTGCACAATTAAATAAAAAATAGTCAGTCCTTACTACTGCAGGGATTTATTGATAATTGAAAAGAGTGAGCACGTTCAAATACAATTTATGGAATATTACAAGATTTAACCTCAAATTTACTGTGATATAATCTGCCGTTTATGATACAAATGTATTTCAGCACTGTATAGTTAGAAGTTCCTCCGAAGGTATAGTGCGTTCTTTTCATTCATAAATAACACATGATTACACATAACATAAATTATACGAGTCGTTAACATATAGAGGGAGGATTATAATGCATATATATATATATATATATTGCATATTCTGTACAAAACAGCACAATATATTGTCTCGTGGAATAGGTTACTTAATAACTGGAAAACATATTATATTAAAAATACTTATTTTAACATAATTCAATGGCATATAAAACTCTCGAAGGGCGAGTGAAATAGAATACATCAGTGTTCCGTGAGATGCAAAGCACCGGAGACAAAACACAAACTCGTATACAATAAACTCTTCACTCGTTTTTCAAATGGAATGTATAGCTACATCATGATGTTGTATAAATTATTGATAATAATTACACAGTAAAGCGAAAGCTAATTATTTAACATATAAGGGTGTTGTTTACGGTTTTTGCATTTTGTCCAAGCTTCAGTCAAAATCATTTAAAGATTTATATTAGTGAATTGAGCATCGCCACCAAATTTAAAGAACACAAAAAAAAGAAACGAGCACATTTAGATTATTCACTTTTCGCGTTTGTAATTCTGTATAGTTTTATAAATTTCCAATTATGAAGCAAATGTAAATTTGTAATGTTGTCTACGTGCTTAGTGTTATGTCACTCTCCTTTCGTCTTGAATCTGTGACAACTTGTTTGATAATTGTCACTTTGATAAAATGGTACTCCAGGAAATAGAAATTCGATAGCGATCTTTTAATATGCTTCGTCTCAATATGTCATAATCTTTGAATTCACATTGTGTAATATCAATGCCGTCCTGCTGTTTCATCCAGTTACAAGTATCCGACTCATTGGCAGGTAAACGACAGTCTAACAATTCAAAACGCACACACGCGTCCCGTGATTTTGACCATTCCACCATTGACTTTACATCTTGAGCGGAAACATCGCTGGCTCGATAAACTACCTTTCTGATCGATTCAGGAAGATAGTACAGCAGTGTAACCGCAAGATTTGTCTCAGATATTATAAGCGTGTGTAGACTAGTCAGGCTTGGAAGAGCTGCACAGAGAAGGTCAATTGATTTAACATCCATCAGCTGTAGACGTGTAATGTTTTTACCAGTGATGGACATCAATTGTAAGATGCACATCTCTGATAATGGTGTTGGAGATAATATACAACACGAACGCATATAGGTGCAGTCTAAATTACTTAAAACGGTACCTCCAGTACATGATAATATATTGAGCTTAAGACCTCGACTACATGATAAGCTCTTGAGCTTAAGACCCTGTAGGTCTAATTGTAGGTCTGATAGACCAATGTGTCTAAGCCGCAGATACGACAATGATTCTCTCGATTGCGAAATAATTTCCTGTACACGATTTGATTTCTGTTGAGAATTGTAATATAATTGTGCATCCATGCTTGTGATGTTTGAGATGTTCATATCTATTAACGTATTTAAAGCATCGATTTCCTTGGTAGGAATTCTTAAATCATCAAGTGCTATATGAGTGAGTGTCAGTTGTAAGCATGGCTGTTTATTCGCCAACCTTTCAATAAAGCCACCCAATAAAATTCTTTGTGCGAAATTAGGCGTGGAAAATAGATTCATCTTCTGGTGGTCTGAAATAGAAAGCAGCTTGCTTTCCATGTCGCTTGTTATGACATCCATCATGTGCTTTGACATTCTTTCAGCCACTGGAGCACACATTCCACACGTGAAGATAAATAACTGACCGATGTCCAGAATAGACTTACCATCACAATACGCCGACTGTATGGCGCTCATGATGTCTTCAATGCCTGTCTGATTAATTGCAATATGCATCGATGCTAGAAACTCCTGAATAGTTTTGTGTACGAACATGTATGGAATATTCTTTTGCGGGCTAAGCGCCAACGATTTTTTCTGTGTGATAATCCCTGTCTGAAGTAAGTAACCAAGTTGTGTTTCCGTCATATGGTTTGTGATTGTGTTTTTCGCAAAGACTAGCGACGATTCTTTACTAGAGTCTGTTAGTGTTTTAAACGCTAGTGCACATGCAGAGCGAATCAGCGACCCATTAGCCGACATATACTCGTTTTTTCCTGTTTCAAATATGTGTTTTATTTCTTTAACGCAAATTGTTTCAGTGTCAAAATCTTCAATTTGAAGTTTGTGCAACCCTTTGGCTATGTGCATATCTAGCATATTTATGTATATAGAACATAGTGAATCTTCCATTAAACGTCCAACGTAAAACTGATGAACGAGTTGCACACAAATAGCTGGAATTGTCATGAGCTTTCTCATGTTATTATTCTTTAGTTTCTCAAAAAAATCATTACATTTGCTTTGTGTAGCCTTTTGCGATATACCGTTTTTCTCAGCTAAAACATTAATGACATTTCTCGCCAAGGTTTCATAGTTCGCAACGCCGGAAATTTGGAACATACACGTTAAGCTATCGCTCATTCTGCGATTGGCAAGTTTCCATGGTCGTGCAGTTATAATGTTGGTAATGTTATTTCGCTGTAAGTACAGCGGCATACTCTGGTCTTTACCGCACCTGCAAGTATAGTCCCGTGGCGGTGGATAGGATAAATCAGGGTGGTACCATTCGTCTGCGGCGTCTGTAAGAACAATGCATTTATGTTCCCAGACACTGTCATCCCAAGGTAGTTTGTTGCTTTGTATGGCTTCCACGACCATCTGACTGACGTTACACATGGTTCCACTGTAATCACGTAATGACACAAAAAACAGAAATTTGTAGTCTCGCAAAGTGTCAAGATCGCTGAAACCTGTTCGGTTTGACGCCTTTCCTCTGGTAGTGACTGTTCTTTTTTTCTTAGTACTGGCATCATTTTCTGAATGGGCATTACACCAATCAAGAACCAGTTTTGTTGAAAACGTAGTTTTACCACAACCTGGATCACCTTGGATATAAATTGTATTAACCGGATTCCCGTCACGATGCAGCAACTCTTTGTAGCAATTCACGTCTGATTCCATCGTTGAAGACTTGTCCATCTCAATCCCGCCATGTATGACGTCCTGGCCTCTCTTAAGTGCCTTGATGGACGGGGGAACGTAGATCCGTTCCAAAGGTACATCTATGTCAGGATCCAGCATGGACACCGGCACAACACACATTGCACGGTACTGTTTGATTAACCACGTCTGAATTTCTGCAAGAAATGGAATAAAATAAACAACACGCTAACATGTCTAATGAAAAATACAAGTAAATTCCTAAGAATGCATTCAAGCATTACAACAACAAAACATCACTTAACGCCCAAACACAAAAATAAAAACCTTTTTATAGAAATTATTGTTTTTGACTCATATCAGGTAAATTAACGCACATACTTGCTTTATGTGCAAGAAGCATTTTGAAATAAAATTAGATATTTTAAAATATGTATGACCTTTCTCCATTAGTAACCCGCATATATATTTTCATGATTGTATGTCACGGGTTCTCTTAACAACTTGTGAAAACTTATTTTGTGTCATAAGCCCCAGTGAACTTGACCTTCGACATGTTCACTTCAGAAACAATCAATAGAATAATGTTACTATTATGCCAATTGAAAAAGCTGTCTTATTTGTTTTTATTAGCTAAATATATCGAATTTAACATTGACTTTGAGTGAATAAAAAAAAGACGCCTTAAATAAGGATCTTCCGTTATCATTGTTATCAATTAATTGCCATCGCATAGTGCACAGAAAAAAATAAAATAGTAATCACATTTTAATAAAAACAATGTTTGTCAATTTGTTAGCGATTTTTCATTATTGTATTATTTACTTACCGCTGAAATCGTTATTCTTAAATAATATTTAATTTTTGTATTTATAAAATGTTTGCTGTTTATCTGACCTATGATGCTGATAATTATTAACATGGTGATGTTTCATCGTAACATTAATTGTAAAAGAAGACAAACTTTCTCCGAAATAAAACCTCAGATTGTCTAGAATGAATCATCTATTTAAAATCTTGTACACGTTTCATAATTATTAAGACAATTCATAGCATCCCTAGATCTAATTGTATTATACATCAAGTCACCTCTCAAAATGTGCAGCTCCACATGCATGCAAAATAAGAAGTTGCTACATCAAGTCACCTCTCAAAATGTGCAGGTCCATAAGATACACATGCATGCCAAATATGAAGTTGCTACATCAAGTCACCTCTCAAAATTTGCAGCTCCATGAGATACACATGCATGCCAAAAATGAAGTTGCTACATCAAGTTCAACAGACACTTTTCAAAGAAGTACAAAGAATTCAAATCGAAACAAATTCAATACAATGTGCTTAAAAATTGACTTTACATATTTGGTATAAACATTTACGCTATACTTATTTCATGTTTACATTTTACATGCATTACTTGATAAAGTTTGAAAATAAATATTTTTCCCGCAAAAAACTTGTGTGTTCTTACAAATATGCACTTTCTTAATTACTATTTAATGATTAGTGTAAATGAACAAGTTCATATGTTAATCAACAACAGTAAACTAAAGAAAACTAGGCATAAGCGTTCTTGAGTTATCATTCGAAAACCATTTTACTATTTCGGGTCACCGTGACCATGACCTTTGACCTAGTGATCTGAAAATCAATTGGGGTCATCAGCCAACCATTATCAATCTACCTATGAAGTTTCATGATCCTAGGCATAAGCGTTCTTGAGTTATCATCCGGAAACCATTTTACTATTTCGGGTCACTGTGACCTTGACCTTTGACCTAGTGACCTGAAAATCAATAGGGGTCATCTGCGAGTCATGATCAATCTATCTATCAAGTTTCATGATCACAGGCCTAAGCGTTCTTGAGTTATCATCCGGAAACCATTTTACTATTTGGGGTCACTGTGACCTTGACCTTTGGCCTAGTGATCTGAAAATCAATAGGGGTCAACTGCAAGTCATGATCAATCTACCTATCAAGTTTCATGATCCTAGGCCTAAGGGTTCTTGAGTTATCATCCGGACACCATTTTACTATTTCGGGTCACCGTGACCTTGACCTAGTGACCTCAAAATCAATAGAGGTCATCTGCGAGTCATGATCAATGTACCTATGAAGTTTCATGATCACAGCCCCAAGCGTTCTTGAGTTATCATCCGGAAACCACCAGGTCGACCGACCGACCGACAGACCGACATACCGACAGACCGACATGTGCAAAGCAATATACCCCCTCTTCTTTGAAGGGGGGCATAATAACAAATAATGAACATACAGATATAAACAGGTGATATTGTTTTTGTGTTGATGCTATAATCGTGTTTTATTTTATCACGATGATGATTATTGGATGAGACAGGGAGTAAAGAGAAGATGCAACAAATTCTGTATTTTAAATGAATTGCCTGTCATTCTTGGAAAAGTCTACCTAACAAGAGCTGTCACAAAGGAGCACACTAAACTATTCTTCCGCTTTGATAGAATAATGTACGTTTTCTTACAGTCACCTGATGTAATGACTATAAAGGCATAATTGATGCTGATTGTATGTAGTAGTTACAGAATATATGTAAACTTTAAGCTGAACTGAATTTAATTTACTTTGAAAGTGATCTCTAAATTTACGCTCTAGGCTACCTACGCACAAAATCCTGTTAGTCCAGCCCATTACTACCATACAAATGCAAGGCATTTAGTAGAAAGCATTTTGCTAATGTTAAGTAACACTGACATTAACCAAACTAGCCTTAAAGGCAATTCTACCCTAGAACTGCATGGGAACTAGCTACAAACACATAAAAAACAATACCCCCATATATACTGAAGACATTGACCGGGGTTGTTTTCTATTTGGTAGCAATGACCTTCCATTCAGTGAACACAAATGCAATCTCTTGCTAGACAATCCTGTAACCTACCTACACGACCGATTTCAACACACTCACATCTCAAACCAAATGAAGTTATGCAGTAAACGGTTTTTACCTATTATTAGCAATACTTGTGACCTTGACCAAACTGGTCCCAAATGCAACCCCACGAAGGGCAGATATGGAGAATTTTCCTATTTGTATTTACCAAATTTACAAAAACTACAAAAAGGAGGCATACATGTAACATCTAGGTCATATGTGTTCAAATCTTGGTCACCTAGTAAAGTAATGATATTTGCTACTATTTTGACAATGCTCTCAAAATCCCTTGAAGTTCTTTAAAGCATAGGAAACAAGAGATGTGTTTGTCAGAAACAGAATGCCCCTACTGCGCCGCTTTGATTTTTTTACCTTTGACCTTGAAGGATGACCTTGACCTTTCACCACTCAAAATGTGCAGCTCCATGAGTGTTACACATGCATGCCAAATAGCAAGTTGCTACATGTATCTTCAACATTGCAAAAGTTATGGCCAACGTTAAAGTTTTTGGATGAACGCACAAATGGACTGACGGACAGTTCAACTGCTTTATGGCACCCTACCGGGGGCATAATAAAACTTATTTAACTTTTGGGTAATAGACTGCCATAATTAATGGTAATCCTGATATCACACCAGAATAAACATTCCAGATTGGTTTCACTAAGAGCAGAGGAGAAAGGGACAACAGAAGGACAACAAACGCAGAGCCTTACCTACCTAATGTTTTCAGACCGTTGCCCAAAACACAGAATTTTGTTTTGCCGGACTTTAAGCAATTTTTAGAGCCCATTGTCAATGATGCTTGTAATTATTTACATAATACATGTGTTATGAATAAATAAACATAAAGAATACCATATTTACATAATACATGTGTTATGAATAAATCAACATAAAGAATCCCATAATTGCTTGCAGCATGTACTTACAAGACTATTGCTAATCAATATATGTCCCCTACCGGCTCCACCATTGTCAGAAATATAGATATATATTTATTTTTTGCCATAGCATCCAGAATTTTTTACATAGGAACAAAATTAAATGACGTGCATAATGTCCATATTGCTATCTATCCCAGGGTTCTCATTATGATTGTAAACAAAGGATCATTTTGGAATAGTAACCGATTCGGCCGGGGGTCATGGGGGCCGCCTAGGCCCTTTGTACGTCCAGGAGTTTATCCCAAACTCACATAATATTCCATTTATCCTATTATTTCCTCCTTATTTCCAGTAATAATTATCAAATATCGCATTTTTTGGACGATTTTGAGTTTCCGTAGTTGACAAAAACAGATTCTCCAATTTTTGAAAGAACCCAATTGTGATCTAAAAATAGCGATTTTATAAATCCAAATTGATACGATCGTTGAAAACAGCGCTTATAAAACAGAAACTTCTCTGATTGAACGAAAGTCCGAATGTATGTTGAAAAAGTAACTAATTATTGATGTTATATATTAATTTTTTTAAGTGATTGCGGCAAACTACCGATTGAAAAGACATTTTTTATTTCAACAAAGGAAACTGTTGAAGCAGGGCGAAGCAGACGCCATGCTGGTTTAATGTTAACATAATACCATAGAATTTGATTTGTTAGCGTGGTCAGCTGATAGAAGATAGAATTCCGAGTTTCCTCGAATATTGCTGGTCTCCTGGTGAAATGGTCTAAAGGTTACACTTGTTTATATTCACAGTTCTCAGTTTATAAAACGTTGAACAGGAGTTTAACAATTACTACAGGGATACGATAGACAACATCAAACACGCTTTATAATTGCTAAAAACCAATTATAAAAAACAATTAAATATAACAAGAAATCTTTTAAAGCGAGACTGTACGATTTTGTGAAATATTTATGTATTTATATAAATGTGTTAAAAAAAACATATTATATATATATATATATAGTTCAATATAAATTAAAATTTAAGTTCAGAAAAACCTGTGTCGAAAAATGCGAAATAAGCCAGATATTTAATTCTGAAATCGAAAATGTCTGTACAGTCGAATTTGCCAGTATGTGTATTATGCATGTAAGATGTGAATCTAAATTTAGTTTAATGGTTCATTTTTAGTTGGTCGCGTCAGCTGCCAGCTAAATTTACAGAACATATTTTGCAAATCAGTATGTGCTTAGAAGCCATAAGTACGGTAAGTACCGCAACTCACTCTGCTAGGGTGATTACCGCTGCCTGTCTGCAGCAGACGACAAATTATTCTGCTTTTGTCTTTTTTTTAAAAATGATTCTGCTCTAGCAGTGAGTGTATATAAACCCTCTAGCAGTGAGAGTATAATCCAGCTTGTAAGACGACATTGGCCAGTCTAGTGTTAATCATTGAAATATGTACATATTGGCTGCTTTCAGGGAAAACGGGGCTTAATGTCAAATAAGATTAGCATGTGCACACTGATTAGCCCGTGCAAGGAAGACAACAGCGAACAGCTTCAGTGCCTACAGTGCTCTGATTTAATATGTGGAAACATTTTCTCTAACTACAAAAACTAGTTAATTACTCTCTACAGTGCTACATTCGTTGAGAAAAGGTCAGTAATAATCTGTGAAATGTACAGCTATTTGATACAGTTTTACGTGGGGTCGGCATGTATTCGGCTGCCTTATTGCTGATTGGTTGACGTGCTTACCAAGAAGAATTTGATTGACAGCTGGAAAAATCAATATAGGCCACTGGCTGAGAAATTCATTGAAAACAGTAGCTCTTAGGCGGAGTAAACTGACTGACTGAATGACCGGGCGTCGCTCTACTATACTACAGTTATTCCTTGTCAATTATTGTTGGTTTGCGTGATCAAAACTTCCGATTGCAATTTTAAAGAAACGGGAAAAAAAAACGATTTTCTGGCGATTTTAACCGATCAATTTGATCGGCAATCGGTTAATTATGACAGCCCTGCTATCCATGTTTCAAGTTTCATGAAACAAGAGGGCCTGAAAGGCCCAAAGTCGTTAACCTGAGAGGAAAGGAACTGACCTGTTCTGTAAAGCCCAAGATTTTATTTGAACAAAATGTTCTTACCAACTTTCATGACTTGTGAACACCCTGGTAGCCACGTTTTTCAACAGACCAGAACCATTTTCATACACATCCAAGATATCATTTAAACAAATATTCTGACAGAGTTTCATGAAGATTCACGAAGCCATATAAGGAAAAAATGCCCCGCCCCCATGTGGCCATGCTTTTCAAGCAACCGTAACCATTTTCAAACATATCCAAGATATCATTGGTAAAAATCTTGTGACCAAGTTTCATGATGATCGGACAATAAATGTGGCCTCTAGAGTGTTAATAATGTTTTATTAAAGCAATATAAAGCAAAATTTGGAAAAATACCCCGCCCTGACGGCCATGTTTTAAAGCAAACTGAACCATTTTCATACTCATCCAAGATATAATTGGGACAAATTTTCTGACCAAGTTACGTGAAGATCGGAAAATAAATGTGGCCTCTAGAGTGTTAAAAAGATGTTACAATAGCCATATATAGCCATATTAGGAAAAATGCAATGTCCCTTGGCAGCCATGTTGTTTCAAGCAAACGTAACCATTTTCAGACTCATCCAAGATATCATTGAGACAAATCTTCTGACCAAATTTCATGAAGATTGGACAATAAATGTGGGCTATAGAGTATTAACAAGGTTTTACTAAAGCCATATATAGCCATATTAGGAAAAATGTCCCGCCTCTTGGTCACCATGTTTTTAAAGCAACCGAAACCATTTTCAAACTCATCCAAGATATCATTGGGACAAAATCTTCTGACCAAGTTTCATGAAGATCGCAAAATAAATGTGGCGTCTAAAGTGTAAACAAGATTTTACTAGAGCCATATAAGGAAAAATGCCCCGCCACATGGCGGCCATGTTTTTCAACCAATCGGCATCATTTTTTACTCCTCCAAGATATTATGGGGGTGAATCCTCTGACCAAGTTTTATCAAGATCGGACAATAAATGTGGTACCTAGAGTGTTAAGAAGATTTTAATATAGCCATATATAGCCATATAAGGAAAAATGCCCCGCCCCCTGGTGGCCATGTTTTTAAAGCAACCGAAACCATTTTCAAACTCATGCAAGATATCATTGGGACAAATCTTCTGACCAAGTTTCATGAAGGTCGGAAAATAAATTCGGCCTCTAGAGTGTAAACAAGGTTTTACTATTGCCATATTAGGAAAAATGCCCCGCCCCCTAGCGGACATGTTTTTCAACCAACCGAAACCATTTTCGAACTCGTCAAAGATATTATTGGAGTAAAGTTTCTGACCAAGTTTCATAAAGATCAGACAATAAATGTGGCCTCTAGAGTGTTAACAAGATTTTACTATACCCATATATTGCCATTTTAGGAAAAATGCCCCGCCCCTTGGCAGCCATGTTTTTCAAGCAAACGTAACCATTTTCGAACTTATTCAATATATCATTGAGACCAATTTCCTGACCAAATTTAATGAAGATTGGACAATAAATGTGGCCTCTAAATTGTAAACAAAGCAAATGTTGACGCCGCACAACGGACGACGCACGAAACAAAACGGACAAAAGGTGATCACAAAAGCTCACCATGAGTCTGTTGTGCTCAGGTGAGCTAAAACTACTTTTAAAGTTTTCACAGGATCCAGAAAAGTGTGACAGACTCACTCACTGACGGACACACAGAGCGCAAACCATAAGTCCCCTCCGGTGAAACCGGTAGGGGACAATAACCTACACAATACAGTACTTTTGTATGTGATTTTAATTTCCAATGAAATTAGTGGCAATATACTAATTATCAAACTCACAGCTTTTTACCAAGTATACATAATGATTTTTGAAGCACGTCATGCGTAAGTAATTTCCATCGTACAATGACATATAACTGTGTAAGTTGTCTCATAAGAAGCTAAGCTAGATTAATATGCTGGTTTTAGGGTATGTATGGACATTGTAATCATACTAGTGTAATACAAAGTTGTTTATTTACATGTATCCATTCCATATGTATACTTGTATCGACTGTACCTCAGACTTTTTTTTGTTTTTAACATCAATATGCATATGAATATTATATATATTATTGATCAAGGGCATTTCATTTATTGAAAGCACAATGATTCTTAAAGTATATGTTTATGTTAAAAAAGTTGTTTGAAATTGTATAATTGCATGCTTAAAATTTAGTTATACCTTCACAGGACTTTTTGTAGGAAGTTTCAGTGAAAGAGGTATTTCCACACTGTTCATTGATTTTTCTCATGCGTTTTTCTGCGTTCTCATCGAAGTCTTTTTTGCGTTTTTCTGCGTTCTCTTTAAAGTCTTGTTTGCTTGTGACTGTGAGTTCATAATACTCATGCGTAAGTTTTTCTGCTTTCTCATCAAAGTCTTTTTTGCGTATGACTGTGAGTTCATCATAATCCTGCGTGCGTTTGTCTGCGTTCTCATCAAAGTTGTTTTTGCATGTGACTGTGAGTTTATCATAATCCTGCGTGCATTTATCTACTTTCTCATCAAAGGCTAGCGTGCGTTTGTCTGCGTTCTCATCAAAGTCTTTTTTGCTTGTGACTGTGAGTTCATAATACTCCTGCGTAAGTTTTTCTGCGTTCTCATCAAAGTCTTTTTTGCGTATGACTGTGAGTTCATCATAATCCTGCGTGCGTTTGTCTGCGTTCTCATCAAAGTTGTTTTTGCATGTGACTGTGAGTTTATCATAATCCTGCGTGCATTTATCTACTTTCTCATCAAAGGCTAGCGTGCGTTTGTCTGCGTTCTCATCAAAGTCTTTTTTGCGTGTGACTGTGAGTTCATCATACTCCTGCGTAAGTTTTTCTGCGTTCTCATCAAAGTCTTTTTTGCGTGTTACTGTGAGTTCATCATATTCCTGCGTGCGTTTGTCTGCGTTCTCATCAAAGTCTTTTCTGAGTGAGACTGTAAGTTCATTATAATCTTTCGTGCGTTTGTCTGCGTTCTTATCAAAATCTTGTTTATGCAATTCTTCCTCTTTTTCGAGCTCTAGCTTACATGTATCTATATAGTCTTCAATTTCATCAATACACAATGCGGTGTTTTCTCTGAGCTCATTCAGTGATGTGTCGACAACATCTTTCAAGCGCTTCTTCAAAGTTGCATCAACAGCGTCCAGGAAACACATCATCTCTTCTGTAGTTAATAGTAAGGTATCTTTTTTCAACTGTAAAAGAAAATTGTAAAGCTTATATATATTCAATCTCAAGACAACTAGGAATAACAAGGTTCTTGTTGATTTTAACTCTTTACCACTAAGATACGTATTTAGACGCATTAATGGTCCCTTAGAATGTGACATTTAATTAAAGACCTTTCTTACTAGATTCAAGTTTAAAAGGCTTCATTTCCAACTCTTAGATACTGATGAGAAGCAAACAGAACAACACCTGAACAGACTGCGAGATACTCGCAGGCTGTTCTGGTTTTATGCTGGTTACAAGCCATTTTTATTTTGCTTCTTATGGGGGATAGGGTCAAATGAGCATTGTTGGTACAAATTTTACTTTCAATTTATAACATTAATCGAAATAACTTCATAGTTGTACCCGAAATAACACTGGCATTGCAAATAATATTAAAGAACTTAACATTGTGACATGGTTACTTTATCTTTAATATCACTAAAGTAATGTCCTTTGGTCATTTACAGTGTTTTTTCACCATTTTGGGAATGGGGCCGGGTCCCTTTGGATTGGGAAAATTCGCGGCGTTTTGACTACAATTAAAAAAACTAGTGTTGTTGTTGTTTTGCTAAAAAAAACTTTAAAATTTAGAACATAAGTGTTTTCAGAATGATATTTAATATATTTACTAAGGTTGAACTTATATGGATGGGAGATGAACAAAATATTGAGATCTAGAAAGATTTTTTTTTAAACCTTTCATTGGGAATGTTTAAGTCCCTTTTGGGAAAAATACATACTTTTTTCCATTGGGAATGGGGCCGATTACCGGACCCGATTTTTAATAAAAAAAACACTGATTTCATATATATTATATTTCATATCCATCAGTATGCAATGTAAATGTTATGTTTTGTAAACCTTCGTATGATAATGATTTAAGTCTGATTTTGATTCGTCTAGATATTGTCAAGAAAAACGTTATAGCCAAGTTTCATTAAGATTGAGTTATTAATATGGCCTCTAGAGCAGTATCAAGGTTCCTGTAAGATTTGACCAGGAGGCCTAGTTTGTGGATGTACATGTACTTGACCCACATTTGAACTCTGCCTAGACAATGTCTAAATTTTTTTTTACATAAATCCATCTATTTTTATGCCCCTAGTAGGATGGCATATAGCAGTTGAACTGTCCGTCAGTCAGTCAGTCAGTCTGTCCGTCGGTCCGTCCGAAAACTTTAATGGCCATAACCTTTTCAATATTGAACATAACAACTTGATATATGGCATGCATGTGCATCTCATGGAGCTGCACATTTTGAGTGGTGAAAGGTGAAGGTCAAGGTCATCCTTCAAGGTCAAATGTCAAATATATGGTGTCTGTCGGTCCGTCCAAAAACTTTAACATTGACCATAACTTTTTTAACATTGAAGTGAGCGACTTGATATTTGACATGCACGTGTATCTCATGGATCTGCACATTTTGAAAGGTGAAGGTCAAGGTCAACCTTCGAGGTCAAAGGTCAAGTATATGTCATCTGTCTGTCCGTCTGAAAACTTTAACATTCGCCATAATTTTTTAATGCTCCCGAGGGTGGCATATAGTCTATGAACTGTCTGTCATTCCGTCCGTCTGTCTGTTCGTCAGTCAGCCTGTCCGTCAGTCAGTCTGGGTGGCATATGGTCTATGAACTGTCTGTCATTCCGTCCGTCTGTCTGTTCGTCAGTCAGCCTGTCCGTCAGTCAGTCTGTCCGTCCGAAAACTAACATTGCTCATAACCTTTGCAATATTGAAGATAGCAACTTGATATTTGGCATACATGCGTATCTCATGGAGTTGCACATTTTGAGTGGTGAAAGGTCAAGGTCAGGTCAAAGATATGGCTTCAAAGCGGCGCAGTTGGGGGCATTGTGGTACTGACAAACACATCTCTTGTTAGTCATATTTTTGGCCTCTAGAGTGGTAACAAACGTTTTTGAAAGATTTACCTGGTGACCTACTTTTTGGACTAATTCGATTTTGAAGAAAAAAAACATCCTCTGTCCAAGTTTCATCAATCGATGTGAAGGTACTTAAAGATGCAAATGAAGTTGGGATTTTGTTGCTCAGTTATTTTTGAAAATATGTTGATTGTCTTCTTCAGTTAAATGTGTTAACAACTTAAAGACCTAGACATCCTGTCAATTAAAGTCCTTATCCAATAGCGACCGGAGCATATGCATTTTTGCATTTAACAATCGACATAAATTGTGTATGCCACTGGTGTTTTATCAGACAAGACGTTACATCGTCAAATCCAAGAAGATTTAAAGCGAAACACTGAATTCCCTTTTTTTACATCAGGCAATTTTAAGACTGCACGAAGATGTCTGCAATTGTTTGACTTTAAATGCATTTCATCAAGAATGCCATCATGTCAAACGTTATTTGGTTTGTGCAAGGCGTTATGATTTAGTACAAACCATTTACCATCCGATTTAAGGCATGTTTTACTAGACTTAATATTGAGAAACACTTTGCAAAACAGACACTGGGAAATACTTTGGATTTCTTTAAGTAACATACATGCCTCAAACTGGCTATTTTGAAACATATCAAAAGTCTTGTACCCTACGTGTTCAAATTACATCCATCACATTTTAAGACAAGAGGGCCAAGATGGCCCTCGTTCGCTCACCTGAGAGGAGCCGGTTCATTCAATCTTTACCAAATGTCAAACCTGACCTAAATAGTGTCCAGAAAAAATATCCTGGTCAAGTTTCATCTTTATTTCATCTGCGAGTCATGATCAATGTTCCTATGAAATTTCATGATTATAGTTAGGCGTAAGCATTCTTGAGTTATCATCCAGAAACCATTTTTCTAAGTAGAGTCACCGTGAACTTGACAGCCATTGTGTGAATACGTTTTTTGGCACTGTGACTTTGACCTTTGACCAATGACCTGATAACCAATAGGGGTCACCTGCGAGTCATGATCAATATACCTATGAAGTTTCCTGAACCTAGGCATAAGCGTTCTTGAGTTATCATCCGGAAACCATTTTACTATTTCAGGTCACCGTTACCTTGACCTTTGACCTAGTGACCTGAAAATCAATAGGGGTCATCTTCGAGTCATGATCAATGTACCTATGAAGTTTCATGATCCTAAGCATAAGCGTTCTTGAGTTTTTGTCTGGAACCCATAGTACTATTTCGGGTCACCGTGACCTTGACCTATGATCTAGTGACCTGAAAATCAATAGGGTTTGAGAGTCATGATCAATGTACCTATGAAGTTTCATGATCTTAGGCCTAAGCGTTCATGAGTAATCATCCAAACACCTTTTTACTATTTTGGGTCATCGTGACCTTGACCCTTGACCTAGTGACTTGAAAATCAATAGTGGTTATCTGCGAGTCAAATTCAATGTATCTATGAAGTTTCATGATCCTAGGCATAAGCGTTCTTGAGTTATCATCCGGAAACCATTTTACTGCTTAGGGTCAATGTAACCTTGACCTTTGACCTAGTGACCTGAAAATCAATAGGGGTCATCTGCAAGTCAGGATCAATGTATCTATGAAGTTTCATGATCCTAGGCATAAGCGTTCTTGAGTTATCATCTGGAAACCATTTTACTATTTCGGGTCATCGTGACCTTGACCTTTGACCTAGTGACCTGAAAATCAATAGGGGTCATCTGCGAGTCATGATAAATGTACCTATGAAGTTTCATGATCCTAGGCATAAGTGTTTTCGAGTTATCATCTGGAAACCATTTTACTATTTCGGGTCACTGTGACATTGACCTTTGACCTAGTGACCTGAAAATCTATAGGGGTCATCTGCCAGTCATGATCAATGTACCTATGAAGTTTTATGATCCTAGGCCTAAGCATTCTTGAGTTATCATCCGGAAACCATTTTACTATTTTGGGTCATCGTGACCTTGACCTTTGACCTAGTGACATAAAAATCAATAGGGGTCATCTGCGAGTCATGTTCAACGTATCTATGAAGTTTCATGATCCTAGGCAAAAGCGTTCTCCAGTTATCATCTGAAAACCATTTTACTATTTCTGATCATTGTGACATTGACCTTTGACCTAGTGACCTGAAAATCTATAGGGGTCATCTGCCAGTCAGGATCAATGTACCTATGAAGTTTCATGATCCTAGGCCTAAGCATATTTTAATTATCATCCGGAAACCATTTTACTATTTTGGGTCATCTTGACCTTTGACCTAGTGACCTGAAAATCAATAGGGGTTATCTGCGAGTCATGATCAATGTATCTATGAAGTTTCATGATCCTAGGCATAAGCGTTCTTGAGTTATCATCCGGAAACCATTTTACTGCATTGGGTCACTGTGATTTTCACCTTTGCCTAGTGACCTGAAAATCATTAGGGGTCATCTGCGAGTCATGATCAATGTATCTATGAAGTTTCATGATCCTAGGCATAAGCATTCTTGAGTTATCATCCGTAAACCATTTTACTATTTCGAGTCATCGTGACCTTGACCTTCGACCTAGTGTCCTGAAAATCAATAGGGGTCATCTGCGAGTCATGACCAATGTACCTATGAAGCATAAGCACTCTTGAGTTATCATCCGGAAACCATCTGGTGGACGGACGGACCGACATGAGCAAAACAATATACCCCCTCTTCTTCGAAAGGGGGGGGGGCGGCATAATGAGAAAACTGCCCCCCTCCCAGCAGCCATGTTATTCAACTGACCAGAACCATTTTTGAACTCAACTCTCGTATCAAGGAAACAAATGTTCTGAGCAAATTTCATGAAAATTGGGCCAAAAATGTGACTTCTACTGTGTTCACATGTTTTCACTATATACATACATGTATAAAGAAAAATGCCCCGCCCACTGGGGGCCATGTTTTTTCACTGATCCCGACCATTTTCAAACTGGTCAGATATATCAATAAAACCAATGTTTTGACCAAATTTCATGATGATTGGGCAAAAATTTCAAACTCGCCCGAGACATCAATTGAACCAATGTTTGGACCAACTTTCATGATGATTGGGCAAAAAATTGTGAATTCTAGAGTGTTTACAAGGTTTCACTATAGCCAAATAAGGAAAACTGCCCCGCCCACTGGCGGCCATGTTTTTCAACGGATTGTAACCACTTTTAAACTCAACCAAGATATCATTAAGACAAACATTTTGACAAAGTAAGATGAAGATTGGGCATGAAACGTGACTTCTACAGTGTTTACAAGGTTTTTCTTTTTTTGACCTAGTGACCTAGTTTTTTGACCAGACACAACCCAGTTTTGAACTTGGCCGAGATTTCATTGGGACAAAGCTTCTGACCAAGTTTCATGAAGATGGGACAAGAAATGTGGCCTCTAGAGTGTTTACAAGCAAATCTTTACGGTCGGACGAACGGACGGACATACGACGTACAAAGATTGGCCACAAAAGGTCACCTGAGAAATCAGGTGAGCTAAAAAGGAACCATTCAATATACGTAAAGATGTTTAGATGTCAGTTTACAGAATTTGAAAATAATTTTTTGTGGCCTATGTCTAATAATAAGACACCTTTAAGACGTACAGGCTTTTTTTATTAATGCCCTAATCCAATAGCCGCTAATCAACCGGAGCATATGCTTGTTTTTTCAACTCAAAATTGATTCAAGCCGAGAAATCAAGGAAATAAATAACATATTGTGAGCAAGTTTGATGTTCATATATAAAATATATGTAAATGATTATGCCCCCCCCCCTCAAGCTCGCTTTTCAAACCCGCCCTAACTACTCTGACAGTTTCACAAATTTGATTACTGAATGTGGCTACTAGCCTTTAAAGTTTAAATGAACAAAAGACCCTGTACGAATGACAAACAAAAAAGAAAACAAAAAGGCTTCCCATGAGCGAGATGGGCCTCACAAATCTGAACAATACGGGATGGTGCTTTATTGTAATCTGTTTCATATGAGTTGTAAAATGTTGATAAATTCCTAAACCATTATGTATTCTATTAGTTTTCTTATACACTATGCAAGGAAACTTGCAAATGAATACAACATAACATTATCATTCTAAATGTACCTTTTCTAATTTCTTAACAGCTTTTTGGGCATCGCTATCTCCAATTAGATAGCATGAATCATTCAGCAGGTTGGACAATGTTGTGAAGTAGTCTAGGAGCTCCACGTCTGTTACCTTATATACGGAAGAGTGACGCACAGCTTTCCCGATTTCACGAGCCTAGAAGACGAACACATAACCGACATGCGTTACATGATATGTTAATGTTGCAGTTACCCTATTGAAAAAACAATGCAAAACAAGAGGGCCATGATGGCCCTGGGTCGCTCACCTGAGTAGAAGTCATGTAAAGAAAGGGTTGTTATCTTTGTTTTGTGAAGAAAAAGGGTTTGTTGTTATGGCTGATATATAAATATATGCGTTATAAGGAGTTTTTGTGTGTGTTTATGCTTTTTACAATAGACATTTGCTCTCCATTGCAACAAATGTTTATTTTGAATAAAAATGATTTGAGGACAGTTATTAAATAATGAGCACAATCAGCAAAAGAAAATGGAAGTTCATTTTTTCACAATTTGAAGTGAAGCTTTGAGATAATTATATAAGCATCTCAGCATCTAAGGGTGTTATACGGGATGACTTTTTTTGCAAGAACAGCTTTAGATACAGAAAACAACTGTAGTTTTTCAAAAAATTGAGTGTTCATATAATAATTTTTTTCATAATTCAATTCAATATGTTGTTATCATATATCAAAGTATATTATACGGAAGTAAATGAGTATGAGAATACAGGCCTCTTTCAGTCTATTTGGGGAAAAAAGTACCTAGCAAAATTGGGATTTTTCGAGTCGCGAAATCTTTCAAATTGGGAAAAATTTTCATCGGCAAAAGCATTATTTGGGAAATATTTTTCTTATTTTTTCATATTAAATCTAATGTTTTCATACATAGGTATTGCTCTAAATTGCTAAGACAAGTATTACAAGAGCTTGTCACAGTAGTGCCAAATCCCCGCCGAAATGTGTTTGCTTGTATGACAACATTTATTATAGAGAGTAAAATAATATTTGTAAAAACAAATAAAGGGAGATACTTCATTATTATGCTCCGGACAAAAAATTACTTTGAAATTAAATAAAGGGATATGATTCAAACACTAAGGTAGATAGAGTTATGGCGCTTAGTCACTGCACTTCTCCTACTTGTCATCTGTTTAAGTTTCAAGTTTCAAGTAAATCCCTTCAGTAGATATAGAGTTATGCTCCGGACAAAAATTTACTTTAAAATTATATAAAAGGGGAGATAATTCAAAAACTAAGGTAGATAGAGTTATGGTTCTTGGTCAATGCACTTCTCCTAGTTGCCGTATGTTTTTATTTCAAGTTTCAAGTAAATCCCTTCAGTAGATTTAGAGTTATGCTAAGGACAAAAAATTACTTTAAAATTATATAAAAAGGGAGTTAATTCAAAAACGTAGGTAGATAGAGTTGTGGTTTGTGGTCACTGCACTTCTCCTAGTTGCCACCTGTTTATATTTCAAGCTTCAAGTAAATCTCTTTAGTATATTTAGAGTTATGCTCTGGACAAAAATTTACTTTAAAGTTATATAAAAGGGGAGATAATTCAAAAACTAAGGTAGATAGAGTTATGGTTCTTAGTCACTGCACTTTTCCTAGTTGCCATCTGTTTATATTCTAAGTTTAAAGTAAATCCATTGAATAAATTTTGAGTTATGCTCCGGACAGAGTTTCATCTGGACGTACAGACGGACAGACGACAGGACCAATTACTATATCCCCTCCGAAATTTTTTTCGGCTGGGATAAAAATGTTTTTTCCATGCAACAGTCATTGTCTACTGCTAGTGTAAGTATGTGTATGATAAAAAAAACAAACTTTGTTAATGTTATGCTTGAAGTTCAAATAAAATACATACCTTGATATGTCATTTAAGTGTTTTTATGAATATTCACATTCGAAGGACCTGCGTTCAACATATTATTATTCTTAATTAAAGTTGCTAAATGTCTGAAGGCAACCATTTTTTGAAACACAGTAACATTGAAAGTGAAACCAGTCCACATTTCTCTACCTCAGACCATCAATATCGAATCTCAACCAATTTACAGTAATATACACTTACACATGATTATCACTTGTTGTATACCAGGTACATTACCTGATAATTCTTAACAAGGGCTGTGCGTAAAGCATGCATGCCCCCCATATGGGCTCTCCGTTGAAGTGACAGCCATTGTCATGATTGTGTGAATATGTTTTTTGTCACTGTGACCCTGACATTTGACCTAGTGACCTGAAAATCAATAGGGGTCATCTGCCAGTCATGATCAATGTACCTGTACCTAAGAAGTTTCATGATCCTATAGCCATAAGAGTTCTTGAGTTATCATCCAGAAACCATTTTACTATTTCGGGTCACTGTGACCTTGACCTTTGACCTAGTGACCTGAAAATCAATAGACGTCATCTGCGAGTCATGATCAATCTACCTATCAAGTTTCATGATCCTAGGAATAAGCGTTCTTGAGTTATGAACCCGAAACCATTTTCCTATTTCGGGTCACCGTGACCTTGACCTTTGACCTAGTGACCTGAAAATCAATAGGGGTCATCTGCCAGCTATTATCAATCTACTTACGAAGTCCTAGGCATAATCTACCTAGGCATAAGCGTTCTTGAGTTTTTATCTGGAAACCATTTTACTATTTTGGGTCACTGTGACCTTGATCTTTGACCTAGTGACCTGAAAATCAATAGGGGTCATCTGAGAGTCATGATCAATGTACCTATCAAGTTTCATGATCCTAGGCATAAGCGTTCTTGAGTTATCATCCGGAAACCATTTTACTATTTCGGGTCACTGTGACCTTAACCTTTGACCGATTGACCTGAAAATCAATAGGGGTCATCTGCGAGTCATGATCAATCTGCCTATCAAGTTTCATGATCCTAGGCCTAAGCGTTCTTGAGTTATCATCCGGAAACCATTTTACTATTTCGGGTCACAGTGACCTTAACCTTTGACCTAGTGACCTTAAAATCAATAGGGGTCATCTGCGAGGCATAATCAATGTACCTATGAAGTTTCATGATCCTAGCCCCAAGCATTCTTGAGTTATCATCCGGAAACCACCAGGTGGATGGACCGACCGACAGACATACGACAGACCGACCGACATGTGCAAAGCAATATACCCCCTCTTCCTCGAAGGGGGGCATAATTATCCAGCACTTCAATATTTGAAAGCGACTTCTGACCGAAAATGACCAAAATGTGTCTTAAGAATTGCATAAACACAACCGACCACCATTGTCTGAAGTGTCAAGGTCGCCAAAATTGCATTATTGTACACTGGATACGATGGGGTCTTACGGGGTATTCCCATTGGCACGCTTAAACAGGCACAAGGTTGTTTAAAACACAGCACGTACCGGGAAGCACATTTTTCGGCTTCGGTCATTTCGGTCGGAAATTGGGATTTTTTTTGAGAATTGGGAAAGAAGAAACGGAGACGGGTGATGCTCCCCAAAGGTTTTTTGTCACAATATTGCACTATATATTCAAATAAAAGGACACGTCTTGAGGGGCATAACGTTGGACAAAATAACAGAAGGGATGGTTTAGCAACTTAAGAATTTCAAAGGGCCATAACTCTCTAAATAAATCATCTAACCAGAGCCCACAAAAACATGTGCATCTCCTCAAGGTAGTTAAGCTTCCCATAAAGCTTCATTGAATTCCAGTCAGTAGTTGGGGAGAAATAGCCTGGACAAGAATTGCACTATATGTACAGTTTAAGAAAATTTCAAAGGGCCATAACTCTGTGAAAAATCATCCGACCATAACCGGCTGATAATATGCACGTCTCCTGTTGGTAGTGAAGCTTCCCATAAAGTTTCATTGCATTCCCGTCATAAGATGCTGAGAAATAGCTCGGACAAGAATTGCACTATATGTACCATGGAAAATTTAAAAGGGCCATAACTCTGTGAAAAATCATCCGACCAGAACCGGCTGATAATATGCACATCTCCTTTTGGTAGTGAAGCTTCCCTTAAAGTTTCATTGAATTCCAGTCATTAGTTGCTGAGAAATAGCCCGGACAAGAATTGCACCATATGTACAGCTAATGGAAAATTTCAAAGGGCCATAACTCTGTGAAAATTCATTCGACCAGAACCTGCTGATAATATGCACATCTCCTCTTGGTAGTGAAGCTTCCCGTAAAGTTTAATTGAATTCCGGTCATTAGTTGCTGAGAAATTGCCCGGACAAAAATTGTTTACGGATGGACATACGGACGGACGGACAGACGAAGCGGTGACTATATGCTCCCCAAAAAATTGTTAGGGGGGAGCATACAAATGTGCATATTTGGCATTGGGAATGGGTCCGACTATCGGACCCGTGAGATAGGCAGAAAAAGGCCTGGAATATCTACTTGAAATTCGAAAACGATCTCCTTATAGAATCCAAATATCTGACACTTAAGGCCACGACTTTTTTTTTTATTGGTTTACAAAAATTATTTTGAAAATGGTCCATCGGGCGGTCGAAAAAAAAAAAAAAAAAAAAACATTGGAAAAATAAGTTAATACTAATAACATCAGAACAAAGACATCATATCTTTTATAACCTTAACACAGAGACGAAAAATCTAATTATGCAATGAAACACATCTATATCTTCAAATGAAATGAGTCACCTAAAAGCACCTTTTGTAACGTCAGGCAATTTTAAACACTCCATTAAATGACATGCGTTCTTCTCCCATTAAAACGAAAAACTGCGCTTCATTTCCGTAATTCGATGCGCACCATTACGCAATGCGATGCCCGTTGCATAAATCTTATATAAGATAAACTACTCATACACAAAGTATGTGTTTGCTCTTATTGGACTTATGACATCGTCCATGAAAAAAAATCGAGGTAAATCGATCCCCGCGTCGTCGCGGTAATGTTTGTTAAAGTTGTTGTTGTCATGAAAACTCGTTGATTTACAACGCAACACGTCTTTATTAAACTGACGCGAATTAATACAATCATATTTGTCAACTTGGCTTTTGCTTTATTTTGATAATTTAATCCAAAGTTTAATGTTAGCAAGTGTTTTTACTGGAATTGTTAACAAGGAGCCAGTTAAAGTCTTCCGAAAATGTGCAGTCTGTGTGAATTGACAGTTTGACGTCATCAAAGGAAAGCCGCTTGCTGTCTGAAGCAATAAAGCGACAAATTTCGCGCCGACAAAATTGGCTTCCTTTGTCTAGCAATCAACATGCCGAACCAATCGTGCGTTTGTTTCTCAATTGCAATCCTCCAATTTAATAATAGCACGTGCATAGCTCCGCCTTCGAATCTTTTGCAGAGAACGGAGGCGGAGTTGAACGGTTAATTGAGCTAGTATTTTTAATACGCAAGTTGAGTTCCGATTTGCCGAAATTACTCGGCCCTAAGCATTAAAACGAAAAATACATTTATCAATGATTTTCCGAGATATACCGATTTGTTCCGATTTCCAAACTTTCTGTACAGTTCCTATAAACTATGGTGGACGTGTTTACAAAATTCCTAAACACATATATCGTAAATAATGGCAGTGTTTTATTGGATTATTTATACTAATTATCAAGTTGCAAGGTAATACTTTTTTATCTACTATAATATCGGGTATGTTTAATATAATAAATATGTTAAACAATATAGTTGCGTCACAGACTCGGAAATAAATTTTGATGCGGTCGACATTTTACTGACGCTGATTTTCCTATTGTCTGTAATTAAATAAATTTTGAGAAGTGCCCATAAAAGGACTGGTACATACTGTGTCACATTGAAAAATATCCCGATCTCTGTAATATATGTGAACCAATCGTTGATTGTACTTACTTGATTTTATTCGCAACCGTACTCAATCCGGATCGTTTTTTTTTTCTCGTTTCGCTCGTTTTTCAGTGCGGTCGGGAATAAAATATATAAAAAAAAGACGATTTTCCGATTTTATTTTTTTTCCCATTTTCCAAAAATTAGGGTCGGCGGTTTTGTAAACCAAGAAATATACAAGAGTTCCGCGGTCGGAGATGACCGCATTGAAGCCGGATTTTTTATTTAAATGACAGGAAAGTACCTTTCGTGTTTTTGTCAATGCAATACTTAAATTACTGAAATATTGTTCAAAGGTCAAAATGAAATGTAAGTACTTTTCAAGGCATGAGCAAACCTTGTGTTATGTTTTGAATGCATGCATATACATGAACAACAATAACATTTAAGGTCACAAATATGAACTTGAATTGACAATTAGTTTGAAGACTCTAGGTACAAGCATACCAAAGTTATAACATGAAATAAGAACTTTAACATTTTTACATTCAAGGTCACAGTGACCTTGACCTTCAAATGAATGACCTTGAAATGTCCAGTGGTTACTTACTAGTTCTGGCCAACCTTCATGTCAAGTTTCAAGACTCTAGGTCCAAGCATACCAAAGTTATAACAACTTTAACATTTTTACATTCAAGGTCACAGTGACCTTGACCTTCAAATGAATGACCTTGAAATGTCCAGTGGTTACTTACTAGTTCTGGCCAACCTTCATGTCAAGTTTCAAGACTCTAGGTCCAAGCATACCAAAGTTATAACAACTTTAACATTTTTATATTGAAGGTCACAGTGACCTTCACCTTCAAATGAATGACCTTGAAATGACCAGTGGTCATCTGTTAATCCTGGCCAACCTTCATGTCAAGTTTGAAGACTCTAGGTCCAAGCATACCAAAGTTATACCATGAAATAAGAACTTTAACATTTTTACATTCAAGGTCACAGTGACCTTGACCTTCAAATGAATGACCTTGAAATGACCAGTGGTTACTAACTAGTTATGGCCAACCTTCATGTCAAGTTTCAAGACTCTAGGTCCAAGCATACCAAAGTTATAACAACTTTAACATTTTTTATATTGAAGGTCACAGTGACCTTGACCTTCAAATGAATGACCTTGAAATGACCAGTGGTCATCTGTTAATCCTGGCCAACCTTCATGTCAAGTTTGAAGACTCTAGGTCCAAGCATACCAAAGTTATACCATGAAATAAGAACTTTAACATTTTCGAGCACGCCGCCCGCCCCCCCCGCCCGCCCGCCCGACAACATCAATCTATAAGCCGAGATTTTTTCTTAAAAAATCCGGCTAAAAAGTCGTGGCCTAATATTTCTCATAGTTAAAATACAGAAGTAAATACACACAAAAAATTTCAAAATGTATGATATACAAACAACTGTCAGACTATTTGGAATTTAAATGCAAAAAAAAACAAGATGTGTTTGTGAAACACAATGTCCCCCTATATGATTTTTGACATTGTAGGATGACCTTGACCTTGTGAAGGATGACCTTGACCTTTCACCACTCAAAATGTGCAGCTCCATGAGATACACATGCATGCCAAATATCAAGTTGCTATCTTCAATATTGCAAAAGTATTCATAAAATAAGCGATTTGGGCCACATATATTTGACCTCTGACCTTGAAGGATTACCTTGACCTTTCACCACTCAAAATGAGCAGCTCCATGAGATGCACATGCATGCCAAATATCAAGTTGCTATCTTCAATATTGCAAAAGCATTCATAAAATGAGCGATTTTGGCCACATATAATTGACCTCTGACCTTGAAGGATGACCTTGACCTTGACCTTTCACCACTCAAAATGTGCAGCTGCATGAGATACACATGCATGCCAAATATCAAGTTGCTATCTTCAATATTGCAAAAGTATTCATAAAATGAGCAATTTTGGCCACATATATTTGACCTCTGACCTTGAAGGATGACCTTGACCTTTCACCACTCAAAATGTGCAGCTTCATGAGATACACATGCATGCCAAATATGAAGTTGCTATCTTCAATATAGCAAAAGTTATTGCAAAATGTTAAAGTTGGCGCAAACAGACAGACCTGAACAGACCAACAGACAGGGCAAAAACAATATGTCCCCCACTACTATAGTGGGGGACATAAAAAACCACAGCATAAATAAATCAATTTTGAAAAAGAAACAACAACCAAAACAACAACTGTGAAACCATTATTAATCGTCAGGCATTAATGTTCGTGTATTACGTCAGCAGACCGATTGACGAATTCAAGATCCTAACGAACAATTATGTCCCATATTTAAACAAATTAAGAATGAATTACCAAAGGCATGAGGCACTAAAATCCAACGTAATCCACGCATACATACTCCGTCTGTTTCGTAATCAAGATAAATCCGGTTTTGACACAAAAGGGTGTAGATTACACAGGTGTACTTAACTGACACGTGACATTGCACTTAAACGCGAATGCAGAACAGCTGTAAAGACTGCGTTGACTTCTTTTAGGTAGAATAGCAATGATTAGCGCTTATTGTTAACAACTTTATTACCCGTTGTGTATATTGTGTTTTTCAGTGTTGTTGCAGATAATACAGCCTCCACGCAGCGGATCCGGATCAAAGACAATAAACGAAATTAAAAGATGATGATGTGTGATCAACACCTGACTTGTATACATTCTCCTAATTGATTACAAATTAATACAGAACATATCTATTTTTGTTTGGTTGTTTGCTACAAAAAAAGGTGTAAAAATAGCTTGTGCATCGTTTATGGGCTATCAATGTGTTTAATCATTGACAGCTTTGACAAGTTTTATGATACATGTTTCAAATCATTGTTACTAGTAGCAATTGAAAACGTAACAGGTAAAGAGAAATTAGCAATCATGACGATTAGTTCCACCAAACGTACATGTAGGGTAATTGTTTACAGAATTATTTTTTCTTTGCGCGATTTTCAGGAAATCCCCTGAAAGCACGTTTTTCGAATGACTGATTATGACGCAATCAAACATTGTTAGTATCCTATTGCATTCAATCTAATTTAAACGCATTCGTCCATTGTTTGTTACAATTAAATCTGAACTGTGCCATATGAAACCACTGCCCCATAATGCACTGTTAATTTGACACTTCAGAAACTTATTGTACTTAAAGTGATAAAATATTTACGATGTAAAACTCTTGAAACTTTATTGAAAACTGACCAAATAGTTTGCTAACAATAATTTCAACCAATAATCTTCGCACCTTCTCTTATTTGCGCCGATAAAGGTAAGATTGTCATTACCGGGGTAGATTGGTCATGATAATAAATGAATGAGACCAATTTGCAATTGGCTTCACTGTTTTAATTTTAAAACACTCGTTAACGGTTAATCAGTCCCATTAATCTGCTAATCATTATAATAATACACATATGGGGACCAATTACTGATCATCTGATAACAAAAGACTAGTATATTGACATGTGACAAACAGGCCCCACCTCCTGCAAATGACTCTCAAGTGTCCTCCCTCTTTCCTTACTACGATTTATCGCAACCGCGAAATATTTCGGACAAACAAATCGGACATTGACTGAAGCATTTTTTATTTTTTCTTTCAAAGTCAGGAATTGGCAATTCAAGTGATAGCGAAAACGTCATTTTTATAAAAATGACGACATTTCGTGCTGGGCAAAATAAATTGTTTCACAGTATTTAACCAAACAGTTGTTGTGCTTCTTAAAAATGTGATTAATTGTTGTTGTTTTCTTATAACACAATCGTTCACATGTTGGACAAAGTTTTTTTAAACTACCAAAATATTCAGACTCACCTTGCAATGATAATTCAAATTGAAACAACAATAAAACCTGTTCAAATCACAAATCTTTGATAATAACACACAAACTACAGAATGACTGCAAAGTTGCAAACTGCAGTCAGTGGTGTCCATCTTATATATCAAGAAAAGGGTTTTTGATGTGCAAACCCAGTTAATTGGGGCCAGTTTCCTAGAAAATGCAAGCCTGTAACACATAGCTATTCAATGAAGCATCAATCAACACTATTTACTGCAAAGATCAAAGCACATGTATAACTGAGTTTTATATATATTGTCAAAAGTGAATAAAAGGTCAGATAAGATTCATTTGTAACAATTTTGTTGTTTTATTGGTTTTACCACTATGCTGAATTTCTGCAAAATAAATATAACAATCTGAAGTAATGGCCATAATTAATTAGAGTAATGCGATAATTGTTCTTAGATATTTGGGTTGGTAATGTTCATAAGAAGAAAATGTTCTGACCAAGTTTCAGGAAGATTTGACTATAAATGTGATTCCTAGAGTGTTTACAAGGTTTTATTATAGCCATATTAGGAAAACTGCCTTGCTCCCTGGCGCCCATATTTTTTAACGGTCCGGAACCATTTCAAACTCAACTGAGCTATTATTGAGACAAATGTTTTGACCAAGTTTCATGAAGATTGGACTATAAATGTGACTTCTAGAGTGTTAACAAGGTTTTACTTAAGCCATATTAGGAAAACTGCCCCGCCCACTGGCGGCAATGTTTTTCAGTGGACCGGAACCATTTTCAAACTCAGCCTAGCTATCATAATTTAAAAAGTGAGAAATCTTACTCTAAAAATACATTATTTAAGAAAGCAGAGTGGTTCGATAACGACTGCCGTCTAGCAAAATCTGCATATTTCAAAGCTCTTATGGAATACAATAAAAGCAGATCAGATATCGATAGAGCGCTTATGATAAATAACAAATCATTGTACAAACGTACTGTTAAATCGAAACGTCAGCAACATAAAAGCAAAAAATTAAAAGAAATCGTTAGTCTTAGACACTCAAAGCCTAGAGATTTTTGGAAGCTTTTTAGTAAAAATAAAACTAGCATAAGTGATTCTTTGTCCATTGATGATTTTTATAATTATTTTTACTCTCTCCAGAACGATTTAAAACACGTAGATCATATCCAAGCAGAACAATTTTGCATTTCTTATAATTTTAATATTAATAACGGCAGATTTGAAGAATTAGATGGTCCAATTACCACTGATGAAATCGATAAGGCAGTTAATCGGCTTAAACGTAATAAATCGTGTGGCTGTGACTATTTGTTAAACGAATATTTCATCGAAAGTTTAGATATATTATCACCACATCTATTAAAGATATTTAATGCTATACTGAATTCAGGTCATTTTCCTCCAGAATGGTCAAAGGGGTTCATTGTGCCTGTTTTTAAAAAGAATGACCATGACGATGTACGTAATTATAGGGGGATTACTCTGGTAAGCTGCATGTCCAAACTTTTTACGAGCATTCTAAACAGTCGTTTAAATAACTGGATTGAAAATAATAACATTTTAAGTGACGCTCAATTCGGCTTCCGGAAGGGCCGCTCGACTACTGACGCTATTTTTGTGCTTAATGCTATTATTCAAAATGTCGTGAATTCTAACGGACGTTTGTACTGTTGTTTTATCGATATGAAACGTGCATTTGATTCGGTCTATTTAAATGGACTATGGTATAAGCTTTACAACGCAGGTATTAACGGTAAATTACTAACGCTCATCAAAGACATGTATCATCAAGTTAAATGCTGTGTAAAAAAGTGTAATTCATACTCGGATTTCTTTAATTGTGCGATTGGACTCAAACAGGGAGAGGTACTCTCGCCGGTGCTGTTTTCTCTATTCTTAGATGACCTTGAACTATTTTCAGAAAAAGACGTCAATTCTGGACTTTCATATGATGACTTGATATTTATACTTATGCTTTTTGCTGATGATATGGTAATATTCGGCAAGTCTGTAACTGACCACCAACAAAGTATTAACAACCTTAGCGAATATTGCGATTTTTGGGGTCTAGAAGTTAATATTAGCAAAACTAAGGTAATGGTATTTAGAAAAAGAGGACCGACTTTTAACAATGAAAAATGGTCATTTAAATGTGAAAAGTTAGTTATAGTTGATGACTTCAATTACTTAGGAACAGTTTTTAATTACACGGGTTCGTTTTTACTAAACGCTGAATCTCTTTCTGGGAAAGGACTTAAAGCCCTAAATGTTTTAATGATTAATTTAAAAAACCTTGATATCAAACCTAGTTTTGCTTTTCAACTTTTTGACGCATTCGTGGGTGCGACTTTAAATTATGGTTGCGAGATATGGATTTGATAAGTTTATCGAAATAGAACGTATACATCTTAAGTTTTGTAAAAGGCTCCTAGGTATCAAAGCATCTAGCAGCAGCATGGGAGTATATGGGGAACTAGGAAGGTATCCACTTTGCATTAACAGAAATGTTCGTATATTAAAATACTGGTGTAAACTTATCCATTCAAATAACATAATCATATCAAAATTGTATGAACGCTTCAAAAGTATGAAACTATGTAAAGGCAATTGGGCTTTAAATGTGAAGAAGTAATTGGATACCTACGGATTTTCATACGTATGGGACAATCCCTCTTCGGTCAATCTCGATACCTTCCATATTGTATTTAAGTCAACTGTTTTAGACGTTTTTAAGCAATCCTGGTACAATTCGATTAATAATAGCAACTCATTAATGTCATATAAATTATTTAAATGCACCTTTGAGTTTGAACCATATCTTGATTATTTGCCAAACAAATTGCGTATATGTGTTTCCAAATTACGATTATCGTCGCTCAAACTAGCAATTGAAACAGGTAGACATAACAATATAGAGAGATCACAGCGAGTATGCGCAAAATGTCAAGTCAGAGATATTGAAGACGAGTACCATTTTATCATGATATGCCCAGCCTTCAATTCACTGAGAAAAGAACTAATCAAAGCCTACTATTATAAAAGACCAAGTATGTTTAAATTTGTTGAATTAATGGGTACTTCAAACAAAACACAAGTAAGGAACCTGAGCAAGTTTATATGTTGAGCCATAATGCAGCCCCACCCAGCTAACTAACCCTGGATATTCAAATATTAACTAATAAATTCCCCTTCATCTAGTAGTTGGGTAAATAAACTCGTCTTTTTTTTAATGTTTGATGGTCGTACTATGTTCATCCTCAACATTCGTCTGTACAAGTTCTTAGTACATTCACCTTATTCATCATCTGAATATGTTAGCCTAGCACAACTTAAATAGTATTGTTGCTTATTTTGAAAAATGTACAAAAAATAATCAAATTTTGTACAATTACCTTTTGTTTTTAAATTATATATGTTGTACAGTTTAGTATATTTCAAATACTTCACTTATAGTCTTAACGCATGATCAAATTTTACTTATCTTGAACAAATTTGTTAAAATATTAACTAACTAATTTTTCTTCATTTTTTTTTGTATCAAGTTGTCTTGTATAACGTTTAAATAATTGAACTATATTTATGGTTTTCATCCTCCAATATTTCTATGAAAGTTAATAACAAATAATTGTTTTCATCATCTGTATATGTTAATCTAGAGAAACACGAATACTATTTTATTGTTTTTTGTTTGTTTCTTATTAGTATATAAAACAAATCTTTATTATATACAACTTATTAATTAAAAACATGTATGTATGAATATGATCTTTACGCGATCAATATGATATTTAAATATTCTTATTTGTTATCACGTTGACATAATGCTTTGTATACATGTAACTATTTTGTAAATAACAAAAAACTGTAAAGTTTATGTCAATAAAACATTCTGTCTGTCTGTCTGTCATAATAACAAATGTACTGACCAAGTTTCATGAAGATTAGACTATAAATGTGACTCCTAGAGTGTTAACACGGTTTTATTATAGCCATATAAGCTAACTGCCCCGCCCCCTGGTGGCCATATATTTCAACAGACGGGAACAATTTAAGAACTCAGCCGAGATATCATTAGAACACTATTTTCTGATCAAGTATCACGGAGAACAAAAATTAAGACTTCTAGAGTGTTAAAAGGTTTTAATATAGCCATATAAGGAAAACTGCCGTGCCCCCTGGCGGCCATGTTTTTCAACTGACTGATACCATTTTCGAACTCAGCTGAGATTTTAGTGAGACAAATGTTTTGACAAAGTTTCATGAAGAATGAATAATTAATGTGACTTCAAGGGTTTTTCAGCACTCTCTGCGCCTCCGGAAAATGGAGGCACTCCCAAAGCAAATGGACCCCATCCCAAAACGAAACAAGCAAATTCGTTGAATTGATATCCCCTTCTGATACTTCTGGACACAAACGTGTTATATTTGCCACTAAAAAAGCATTTTTTTGAAGATACAAAGGGCCATAACTCTGTTATTATCAGATGATGTACAATGCCATTTGGCGTGCATCATCCTATTATCAATATATATACTCATTCAAAGTTTCAATGAAATCCGCAAAAGCACTTCCAAGATATGGCTCCGGACACATAAGTGACGGACAGACGGACAGCCGGACGGACAACGCCAAAACAATATCCCTCCGCCTCTGGCGGGGGATATATACTCGTACCAAGTTTCAATGAAATCTGCCAAAGCACTTCCAAGATATGGCTCCGGACACAAAAGTGCCTATAGTAAAAAGCATTTTTTCAAGTTACAAAGGGCCATAACTCTGTTTTTAACAGATGGTGTACAATGCCGTTTGGCGTGCATCATCCTCTTATGCATATATATATACTCATACCAAGTTTCAATGAAATCCGCCAAAGCACTTCCAAGATATGGCTCCGGACACAAAAGTGCCTATAGTCAAAAGCATTTTTTCAAGATACAAAGGGCCATAACTCTGTTTTTAACAGATGGTGTTCAATGCCATTTGGCATGCATCATTCTCTTATGCATATATATACTCATACCAAGTTTCAATGAAATCCGCCAAAGCACTTCCAAGATATGGCTCCGGACACAAAAGTGCCTATAGTAAAAAGCATTTTTTCAAGATACAAATGGCCACTCTATTTTTAACAGATTGTGTACAATGCCATTTGGAGTGCATCATCCTCTTATGAATATATATACTCATACGAAGTTTCAATGAAATCCGCCAAAGCACTTCCAAGATATGGCTCCGGACACAAAAGTGCCGGACGGACGGACAACGCCAAAACAATATCCCGCCGCCTCTGGCGGGGGATAATTATATAAAAAAAAATCCAATTTCCAAAAAAAAAAATTATTTTTTTTTAAGAATTAAGTGTCTTATAACTTGTGTGACTAACCAGTGTTTGTTTTGGTCAAAAATATCTGCAATAAGGTTTTGACTGTACAGATTTTATCTCAGAGTGTAACTGTAACTGAAAAACAAAACTGCAGTACTTGAATAAACGTTGAACATGCCCAATACATGTATTTCATCTGTTTTTATATAGAAGACAAAATAACAAATAAGGCCATCCTTAAAAAATTGTATGTTTGGCATAACCCGACCCAGGTAAATTTGCGTGGGTCAGTAGGTAGGGATTTTATTTTTTTTAGTAATTGTTTTTTCTGACATTGAACTCCGACCTCTACCAAACTGAAAGGTAATTATCAAATAAAGCTCCAAGTCTTCTGCCTAATGAAAGGAAATTGGTCAAGATTTTTCTGCACCGTCCATATCATTGCACGTGTATTAGTAAATATATTTTTTCTATAAAGAGCTTCTTTTCATTTACTTATTTTTTATACGACTTTTGCCATCGGCCGTTATATTGTAGGCAGATGACAATATCAACTGTGTATTCCATTATCTGCGCATGAATGACCCAATATTACCCGATAGCGAACTCAATGTTGATTGGCCCGCTACCATATGCGCTTCAAATTGTTCATGGAAACCAAGAGAAAAATAGTTAAAAACAAGAGAACCGCCTTGCGGGTGCAGACCGCTCATCTATTTTCTTTTTAAAGGTGAAGGGACTCGCATTTTCAATCACAAAGAAGGGAGGAGTGGAGTGAAGAGGGGTGTATAGTGTGGGGTTGTGGACATTTATTACATTATCTTCCAAAAAAGCGAAAAAAAAAAAAAAAAAAAAAATAAAAATCGGGGGGGGGGGGGGGGGGGGGGGGGGTTTTGGGTGCGTTTTAAAAACAAATGGGGGAGGGGGGTATAGTGTGAGGGTGTGGTGATAATTTGTGAGATGATCTTAAAAAAAAATAAAATAAAATAAAAAAAATAAAAAAAAATAAAAAAAAAATTGGGGGGGGGTGGGGTGGGGGGGTGGGGTGGGGGTATAGTGTGAGGGTGTGGTGGTCATTTGTGAGATGATCTTAAAAATAAAAAAATAAAAAATAAAAAAATTAGGGGGGGGGAGGGGGGGGAGGGGGGGGAGGGCACAGGAGATGGTTTGGGTGAAGTCTATTGTGGTATGTCAGGTAAGAGTAGTTTCATCAAAGTATCAATCAAATCTAATCATAAATAAAGAAGTTATGGCAATTTTAGCAAAATTTAATAATTTGACCTTGAGAGTCAAGGTCATTCAAAGGTCAAAGTAAAATTCAAGTTGCCAGGTACAGTAACCTCATGATAGCATGTAAGTATCAGTGCTCCAGATAAGCTGCGTATCTGCGTTTTTTACCCTATTAAAATGTTTAAACGCGCAAAGAAATACAATATAATGCGTATTAAAAACGCAACCAATATGACTTTTACGCAAATTCGTCAAATGGGATGCGTACAATACAATGGCTTCGATCGGAAATGCTTTTCTCATTTTTCGGTATTTTCTCTTTTGAAGTATTATCGTAACGAGGCGATGCTTTCATTCAGCAAGCACCTGGATGATGAATAACAGTCAAAGTTATTAAAACGCTCTGCGGACTAGATTTCATAGTTAAATAAAGCGTCTGACCAAATAATTTACGACGACGTACATGCGTTTTCAATCTGACTTAATCCGTCGTTTTATAACTCAGTTCACCCTATTTCAAGAATGAAATCACCCTATTTTTCAAAATCAAAGGGTGAAAACCCTATTTCCTAAATAATTAACTGGACCACTGAAGTACAGGCTTGGCGAAATTGCCGGTCCGCCGGTCCTGACCGGCAGATTTCAATTTGGTCCGGCAGGTTTAACAAGAATGTCGGTCCTGGTGACCGGCAAAATGTGAAATGATTGCAAACAAATCTTTTTTTTTCAAGTTGAAAATTCGAAGAGCAAATCGCTTACTACATCATGAAAATGAAATCGCTCGTTGTTTTGATGTTTGCTGTAGGTTTGTTACGTACAATTAGCAAATCCAACTTGTTACACAACACCTACTTTAAACTCGTTTGCAAAATCGCCAACTGCGTTCTAACAAAAAAGATCTTGATAGCTTTTACATATTTTTCGAGTAGGATAAGGACAATAAAATATGGTATCGTGATCAACACAACCATATGCATACGCCATTTTTCATAAGTGTAAAGAGTACAGTGCATTATGGGGCAGAGCTTTCATTGGACGAGCAAATTTAAATTTAGATTGAATGCAATACGATACATGTACAAAGAAATGTTTTTATTGCATCATATGCAGTGCCATGTAAAAAAACGTGCTTCCCGGGGACTTTCTGATACTGGTCAAAAATGAAAATGAATCTCTGTTAACAATTACACTGCGTTAGCATGTAAATAAATCGTCTTTTTTATTTAATTAATTACTAGTAAACGTTCTGAAAAATGAAATGCCTTAATCATTAAATGTCAGGTAACGTGTTTTGTACTGTGCGCAGTATATTTTAACAGCCGCTCCAAACTGCAATCATATTAAAGTAAGAATGTTTAAATCGTTTCGAATAACTTAAATTTGATAATTATTCGGCTTGCACATACGTTATTGAAATTATCGCACCGAACCGTTCTAATAGGGAATACATGTAATAAAAACTGACACGCGAATTTTTCACAACATGATTGACATTACACAACCGATTAACACCAATTAGCTGCCAGTGTAACCTCTAAGCGATTAAAATCAATTTAACGGCCGGTTGAATAAAGAGATCAAGATGTGATCGCTGCCATTTTTGAATTTTCTAGTTAAGTTGTTGTTGCTTTACGGTCCGGCTAAATTTTCTCCGGACCGGCACATTTTCTGAAATGCCTGTCCGGATGACCGGCAGATTTTTTCTAATTTCGCCATGCCTGGAAGTATTTGAAGTTTGAAAGCAATAGCCTTGATACTTCGAGTGGATCGAAACACAAAATTTAACCATATATTAAAAGTTACTAAGTCAAAAAAGGGCCATAATTCCGTAACAATGACAACCAGAGTTATGCAACTTGTCCTTTTACTGTACCCTTATGATAGTTTGTGAGTGTTCCAAGTATGAAAGCAATATCTATGATACTTTAGGGGTAAAGTGGACCAAAACATAAATCTTAACCAAATTTTCAATTTTCCAAGTATAAAGGGCCCATAATTCCGTCCAAATGCCAGTCAGAGTTACATAACTTTGCCTGCACCGTCCCCTTATGATAGTTCATAAATCTTGCAAGTATGAAAGCAATAGCTTTGATACTGTAGGAATAAAGTGGACCTAAACACAAAACTTAATCAAATTTTCAATTTTCTAAGTATAAAAAGGGCACATAATTCTGTCAAAATGCCAGTCAGAGTTACATTACTTTGCCTGCACAGTCCCCTTATGATAGTTAGTAAGTGTTGCAAGTATGAAAGCAATAGCTTTGATGCTTAAGGAATAAAATGGACCTAAACACAAAACTTAACCAAAATTGTCAATTTTCTAAGTATAAAAAGGGCACATAATTCTGTCAAAATGCATGCCAGAGTTATCTAACTTTGCCTGCCCAGTCCCCTCATAATAGTAAGTAAGTGTACCAAGTTTGAATGCAATAGCATTGATACTTACTGAGAAAAGTGGAACTAAACGCAAAACTTAACCAAAATTTTCAATTTTTTAAGTATAAAAAGGGCACATAATTCTGTCAAAATGCACGCCAGAGTTATCTAACTTTGCCTGCCCAGTCCCCTCATGATAGTAAGTAAGTGTACCAAGTTTGAATGCAATAGCATTGATACTTTCTGAGAAAAGTGGACCTAAACGCAAAACTTAACCGGACGCCGACGCCAACGCCAACGCCAACGCCAACTCCGACGCCCACGCCGACGCCAAGGTGATGACAATAGCTCATAATTTTTTTTCAAAAAATAGATGAGCTAAAAACCACTCCGTATTAAAATGGCGGATGTTTTCAATGAAATTTAACGAGATTTAAGCATATTCGCAAATGATATTTTTCTAGAGACAAATTCGCTATACTTTCGCAAATGGCAACAACAGTGCGAGACCTGTAGTAGTGAACATTTATTCCAACAAGGGCTTTGTGTTAAACATGCATGCCCCCCATATGGGCTCTGCATTGTAGTGACAGCCATTGTGTGAAAATGTTTTTTGTCACTGTGACCTTGACCTTTGACCTAGTGACCTGAAAATCTATAAGGGTCATCTGCCAGTCATGATCAATGTACCTATGAAGTTTCATGATCCTAGCCATAAGCGTTCTTGAGTTATCAACCAGAAACCATTTTACTATTTCGGGTTACCGTGACCTTGACCTTTGACCTAGTGACCTGAAAATCAATAGGGGTCATCTGCCAGCCATTATCAATCTACCTACGAAGTTTCATGATCCTAGGCATGAGCGTTCTTGAGTTATCATCTGGAAACCATTTTACTTTTGCGAGTCACTGTGACCTTGACCTTTGACCTAGAGACCTAAAAATCAATAGGGGTCATCTGCGAGTCATGATCAATCTACCAATCAAGTTTCATGATCCTAGGCATAAGCGTTCTTGAGTTATCATCTGGAAACCATTTTTCTATTTTGGGTCACTCTGACCTTGACCTTTGACCTAGTGACCTGAAAATCAAGAGGGGTCATCTGCGAGTCATGATCAATCTACCTACATGTATCAAGTTTCATGATCCTAGGCATAAGCGTTCTTGAGTTATCATCCGGAAACCATTTTACTATTTCGGGTCACCGTGACCTTGACCTTTGGTCTTGTGACCGAAAAATCAATAGGGGTCATCTGCGAGTCATGATCAATGTACCTATGAAGTTTCATGATCCTAGGCCTAAGCGTTCTTGCGTTATCATCCGGAAACCACCTGGTGGACGGACCGACTGACAGACCGACCGACATGAGCAAAGCAATATACCCCCTCTTCTTCGAAGGGGGGCATAATAAAAACACGTTCGCAATGCTCTCGCTGTCGTTCGCCATTTGAGTCATTTGCAAAACTATTCAAAATTTGGCTCAAGAAAAATCTAAATTGCGAAAATGCGAAAATCTAGTAATATTTTGTTGAAAACATCCGCCCTTTTTAATCCGGACTGGTTTTCTATATTTGTCTCTTTGTTTCAATGAAAGTGTTTGCAATACGAACAGTTAACGAAACCTGGTCTGTACCAGATTAGACGTTGCTTGATCTTATTGGTAATGAAGTGCACATGGTAGCTGGCCAATCAGCATTGAGCTCGCTTACACATGACATGACATTATGGAATGAAACGTGAGAACGGGTGGAGCTATTGGATAATATTGGGTCATTCATGCGCAGATGTTGTATACTTTGAATACACAATTTATATCGCCATCTGCCTCCAAAATAGCGACCGGTCAGAAAGTCGTATAAAGAGATAAGCAAATGAAACAAAAACGTGACAATACCCTTCAATAAATATTTCTAAGCTGACCACTGTTTATCTTTATACCGAATATTTATACCGATCTGAATTAAAGAGTGATAATTAATTAATTATTAGTATGGCGATAATATTACACATCTCTGCCGATTGCCGAATTGAATTGAATGGTGATAATTAATTAATTTTTTTACTCCCAAACTATCCTTAACGACAGCAGCGTATTTTAATTAAAGGGATACGAGAAAAACAAGAGAAGTTTAATTGTATTTAAAGTCTAATTAATCGCATATGCATATGTCAAATAAATAGGCGACTCAAATAAATACCGGTATGCGTTTTGTTCATTGCTATTCTAGATATCCTTGAAATAGCATTCAATTAAATGACGCAAATAACCAGAAAGGATAAAAAGCGGAAAGGACAATTTTAGCGGAAAGAAGTTTAGGCGAGCAAAAAAAAATTTTTTTTGAAAGTAACAAAAAAAAATTCAGTCGGGCCAGTTTTAGTGGGCCGGTGGGGTAATGCCAAACAAAAGAATTTTTAAGGATGGCCTAAAAATAAATTTATTTGTTAAACCACTGAATTATTTAAGCATGATAAATTCACAATTTTTTCCTTAATGAGCCGTTTCATCGAAGCAAAAATTCTCAAAATGGCAAATTTTGTCGAAAAAAAAATCTCAATTTGGTCAGACTCCTTTTTCCAAAATAGGCAGAACAAGAGATGTGTTTGTCAGAAACACAATGCCCCCTACTGCGCCGCATTGAAATAACATTTCTATTTAACATTTGGCAGGTATAGAAACCATCTCCCTTTAAAGGTTATTTCCCTTGAATTTTGTCCAATCCAACTGGGGGATGTAGGGGGGGGGGATGTAGGGGGGGGGGAGGGTCTCACAGTCAATTATAACTATGTAAGACATCACTGACAACCAAGGCTGTGGTTTAAAAGAGATCATAGCTAGAGTTGATCATGTATTTATGGACATCAGTCCACAGGTATGTAATGAACATAAAAGAAATTATAATTATATCATTTAAAAAACACTTTGACAAATCAATCATTTGGGTTATAAATAATAAAAATAATAAATCTGTACAGTAACTGTGAAAAGAACTTCAATTCTTGGTAAGGAAATGGCTCTATATCAGAAAAATGGAAACAATAACGGGCGTCACTTGTTTGTTCATTTTTTACAAATTGAAGTGATTAAACTGAAAATCTTGTACTTGTAGACTTATTTCCTTTAACAAAAAGATACATAAAACAAGAATTCCGCGGTCGGAGATGACCGCATTGAAGCCGGATTTTTGATTTAAATGACAGGAAAGTACCTTTCGTGTTTTTGTCAATGCAATACTTAAATTACTGAAATATTGTTCAAAGGTCAAAATGAAATGTAAGTACTTTTCAAGGCATGAGCAAACCTTGTGTTATGTTTTGAATGCATGCATATACATGAACAACAATAACATTTAAGGTCACAAATATGAACTTGAATTGACAATTAGGAAAGTTTGATCTCAATTTTTTTATTAGCAAATTAGTAACATATTGTTTGAAGTTTCCATCAATTTCATTATCAAATGTAAGAAAATAAACTTAGATGAAATAATACTATTTATTGTTTTGCTTTCACATACCTACACAGAAATCCAGACAGCCTTATGATCAAATGAATGACATTGAAATGAATGACCTTGAAATGACCAGTGGTCATCTAAGTGTGCTTGCAAACCTTTACGTCAAGTTTGAGATTCTAGGTCCAAGCATACCAAAGTTATAACAATTTTAACATTTTAACATTGAAGGTCACAGTGACCTTGACCTTCAAATGAATGACATTGAAATGAGCAGTGGTGATCTTCTAGTACTGGCCAACCTTTATGTCAAGTTTGAAGACTCTAGGTACAAGCATACCAAAGTTATAACATGGAATAAGAACTTAAACATTTTTACCTACCAAAGTTATAAGAACTTTAACATTTTTACATTCAAGGTCACAGTGACCTTGACCTTAAAATGAATGACCTTGAAATGACCAGTGGTCATCTAAGTGTGCTTGCAAACCTTCATGTCAAGTTTGAAGACTCTATGTCTAAGCATACCAAAGTTATAACAATTTTACCATTTTAACATTTAAGGTCACAGTGACCTTGACCTTCAAATGAATGACATTGAAATGACCAGTGGTCATCTTCTAGTACTGGCCAATCTTTATTTCAAGTTTGAAGACTCTAGGTACAAGCATACCAAAGTTATAACATGAAATAAGAACTTTAACATTTTTACATTCAAGGTCACAGTGACCTTGACCTTCAAATGAATGACCTTGAAATGTCCAGTGGTTACTTACTAGTTCTGGCCAACCTTCATGTCAAGTTTCAAGACTCTAGGTCCAAGCATACCAAAGTTATAACAACTTTAACATTTTTACATTCAAGGTCACAGTGACCTTGACCTTCAAATGAATGACCTTGAAATGTCCAGTGGTTACTTACTAGTTCTGGTCAACCTTCATGTCAAGTTTCAAGACTCTAGGTCCAAGCATACCAAAGTTATAACAACTTTAACATTTTTATATTGAAGGTCACAGTGACCTTCACCTTCAAATGAATGACCTTGAAATGACCAGTGGTCATCTGTTAATCCTGGCCAACCTTCATGTCAAGTTTGAAGACTCTAGGTCCAAGCATACCAAAGTTATACCATGAAATAAGAACTTTAACATTTTTACATTCAAGGTCACAGTGACCTTGACCTTCAAATGAATGACCTTGAAATGACCAGTGGTCATCTGTTAATCCTGGCCAACCTTCACGTCAAGTTTGAAGACTCTAGGTCCAAGCATACCAAAGTTATACCATGAAATAAGAACTTTAACATTTTCGAGCACGCCGCCACCCCGCCCGCCCGCCCGCCCCCCCGCCCGCCCGACAACATCAATCTATAAGCCGAGATTTTTTCGACAAAAATCCGGCTAATAAAATGTATTTGATAGTGAAGGTGAGTATGACATAAAAATATTTGTTGTGGAAATTGTCATTAATTTAGGACCTCCTTCAAGTGGCATGTCTAGTAAGGCATGTCAAAACTTTTTAAAGTGTCTCAATGGTGCAGAACTACAGTATGTGCTGTTTTGGTCATGTTTTGAAACAAAAATGTTTTTTTCTGCTCTATTTTTGCATGTAAATGTAATTTAAGCACTATTAAGTTAAAAAAAACTGGAGTTCTAATTGTTGGTTGCGGCTGTTATGCTGTCGGTCAAAATAAAACAAAATCGTCAAATTATTCTAGGGTTAAACATTGATAAAGAGATACGTTCAAATTTACATAGCTCTTAAACAATCTCAACTGTTGATTTATAATACTAATTTGGGAAAGAAACGTCTTTTCATTTTAAAATTGAACAATTTTCTTGACGTTGTCCGCTGTCGGTCAATAACGTAACCTCCGCTACTTTGCTCTACCGTGAACATAATAGCAGTGCCCGTGCTATTATCATGCTGTTTATTGTTTTATACCAACACCGTTTGCCAAATACGTCATCGATTGCTGGGTACACGCTTTAAGATGGAAGAAAACGAAGTTAGTGGAGTGTCGGTAAAACCTTTTTCCAACGGTAACGTCCGTCACTAACAATGGTAACGTCCGTCACTTAAGCTAATTTTTGTTAATTACTAACTTGCGAAGTCATCTGATATAATGTTGCATATATCATCTTATTTTTATTTAAATGTTAATGCGGAGAACGATTATATTGTGTAAACAATGGTAAATTTCACCAACTAAGAAACGCCCGTTACTGTTTGACAGAATGTATGTGTCACAGATGCTATGTTTGACACCATCGTAATACAAACAAGCGTCAAACGTAACTTCCGAATCAAATTTAAAATGAAGACAGTAATGCAGACTTCGTTGGTGGCTTGTTATCATCAGATTGTCATCTTTAATGTTGTTGCACTTAAAATACAAAGTAACAATCAGTAAACAATGGGTTTAGAATATTTGGACATATTCCTTCGTTATGTAAAATGCCCGTTATGTCTTGACAGCTATCTTGTCACTAAGTCCAAGGTAAAATAAAGTTTATTAATAAAATTTAGAGGCTGCTTCAAAATGACTTTGATTAGCATTAAAGCCACACACCTTGAAATGAAATACATGGCATAGTAAATTTAGGTATAAATAAGAAACATATTTTATCTATGCCAATTAGAATATATCTGGTTGTTACAAGGTAGAAATCCGTTTCATTTGCGCTTTAAAACTTATAAAATAAGTTTGTCGAAAGGGATGTATACGTCTAGAAATCCTGCTTTCGGTTTTAAATGCGGTACCGTTTGAAAAATAATGAATTACATGCTAAATAAGCTATAGATTTAATTTTATCTATCTCAATAAGAATATATCTGGTGGTTACAAGGTAGAAATCCGTCTTTTTGCGCTTAAAACTTAAAAATAATCGCTTTTGTCGAAATGGACGTATAAGTATAGAAATCTTACTTTCGGTTTTAAAATTTAAAACAATAATAAATTACTTGCTAAATAGGTTTTAGATTTAATGACAATTTTGCACAATATCAAATTGCATCTATAAGTATTGATTAACATGTACTTCATTTCAAGATGTGTGGCTTTAACCTATAAACAGTCACATTTCTGCCTGACTTAAGCAACCACCTGTGTCTAGCAGCTCTACTTAGGCCTACTGCATATTACTGTGTCTAGCAGCTCTACTTAGGCCTACTGCATATTACTGTGTCTAGCAGCTCTACTTAGGCCTACTGCATATTACTGGTTTTACAGTCTACATTATAATATTTATGAATATTAACCATTTCAAATTGCAAAACAGTTAACACAGTGATGAAGGGTGTCCAACTTACTGACAAGTCATTAAAGTTTGTTGAGTTTGTTGTTGATCTTTTCTACTTAAAAATCTTAAAACATCAATTGAATTCATTGATATTATATATATATGTGTTTTCATTTTATAAACTCACAAAAAGAGCACTGATTTAACTTTTTCAAATAATTGCAGACATTCAGACATGTATTCGTTTAAATATTAATAAGTAAATAATTATGGTCTTATTATGTATCATATTGATCTGTTCAGGGGTTAACGTAAGAAATTGACATTCACTTGCCCGGGGGGCAAGTTACTTTGAACATCTACTTGCCCTCAATAAAAATTGGTTGCCCTATTTTGAAGTCAATTTTTTATTGTCATTTGATCTTTAAAGCATTGATACACATGAATTATTATGCTAGATTTAATTTCAGCTATATTCAATGTATCAAAAATAAAATAATAATCGTTTTTATAATATAAAGTTGTCAACAAAACAAAATCTGGACAGTTTTATTTCATTGAATCGTCACTATTGGATACAATTCATATGAAGAGTTTATTACTATTAATTAACATTTTAAAACGGTATACTTGTCACTATATACGATTAAAAGGGGGAAGGCTTAAAATAGTACTGTGAAAATGATTGTTCAGAGTTTGAAAATCATGTTGATGTCTTTGATGAAGAGTTTCTCACTATTTGTAACTGTGAATATGTAACAAACAAGTTATTCACAGTTTAAAATAGTGAGAAACTCTTCATATGCATTCTTAGCAAGTTTTAAACGGTCTGCATATTCAACATGATTTTCAAACTCTGAACAATCCTTTTCACAGTTATTATATTCATGTTCATAGACATCACTATCACTAGTATATGCTTCTTCATCCAGTTCTAGTAACTGTTCTGAAATTGTTTCAGTTTGAGTGGTTTTATACAAGAAAATTGGAATAGCACAGTAACGACCAACAATTTTATCTTGCTTGTTATTAAAATCAGGGACATTGTTGTTTTGGTCTGGTTCAGAACATTTAAAATGTTTAAAGTTCACGTGCCGCGATTTAAAAATCCCGTAAAACACCTTTATTTATCGAATTTAGTGCATATCTAAACTATTTCGAACCTCACTTCATTTCAAATACGGTGTTATAAGCGAGACCGAATAGAACAAAGTCGCGATTTTTCACACATTCCGATGTTCTCGACATTTTCATTCAAACCGGGAGTGACGTCACATGCACTCAATAACGAACCGGCACTATAAAGCTTCGGACGAATTATCTCTCAAACGGATGTATTATCTCTCGAAACTTAAGTTAGAACAAGAGCACCGCCTTGCGGGTGCAGACCGCTCATCTATTTTCTTTTTAAAGGTGAAGGGACTCTCATTTTCAATCACAAAGGAGGGAGGAGTGGAGTGAAGAGGGGTGTATAGTGTGGGGTTGTGGACATTTATTACATTATCTTCCAAAAAAAGCGAAAAAAAAAAAAAAAAAAAAAAAAAAATCGGGTAGGGGGGGGGGGGGGGGGCGGGGTGGGGGGGGGGGGGGGGGTATATCGTGCTGCGGTTGTGGTGCATCCTTTGGTGAGATGCTCTTAAAAAAAAAAAAAAAAAAAAAAAAAAAATCACAAAAAAACAAAATTTGGGGGGGGGGTGGGTGGGTGGGGTGGGGGGTATCGCTATGTGCGGGTGTGGTGGTCATTTGTTGAGATGATCTTAATAAAAAAAAAAAAAAAAAAAAAAAAAAATTAGGGGGGGGGGGAGGGGGGGAGGGGGGGGAGGGCACGGGGGCTGGTTTGGGTGAAGTCTATTGTGGTATGTCAGGTAAGAGTAGTTTCATCAAAGTATCAATCAAATCTAATCATAAATAAAGAAGTTATGGCAATTTTAGCAAAATTTAATAATTTGACCTTGAGAGTCAAGGTCATTCAAAGGTCAAAGTAAAATTCAAGTTGCCAGGTACAGTAACCTCATGATAGCATGTAAGTATTTGAAGTTTGAAAGCAATAGCCTTGATACTTCGAGTGGATCGAAACACAAAATTTAACCATATATTAAAAGTTACTAAGTCAAAAAAGGGCCATAATTCCGTAACAATGACAACCAGAGTTATGCAACTTGTCCTTTTACTGTACCCTTATGATAGTTTGTGAGTGTTCCAAGTATGAAAGCAATATCTATGATACTTTAGGGGTAAAGTGACCAAAACATAAATCTTAACCAAATTTTCAATTTTCTAAGTATAAAGGGCCCATAATTCCGTCCAAATGCCAGTCAGAGTTACATAACTTTGCCTGCACCGTCCCCTTATGATAGTTCATAAATCTTGCAAGTATGAAAGCAATAGCTTTGATACTGTAGGAATAAAGTGGACCTAAACACAAAACTTAATCAAATTTTCAATTTTCTAAGTATAAAAAGGGCACATAATTCTGTCAAAATGCCAGTCAGAGTTACATTACTTTGCCTGCACAGTCCCCTTATGATAGTTAGTAAGTGTTGCAAGTATGAAAGCAATAGCTTTGATGCTTAAGGAATAAAATGGACCTAAACACAAAACTTAACCAAAATTGTCAATTTTCTAAGTATAAAAAGGGCACATAATTCTGTCAAAATGCATGCCAGAGTTATCTAACTTTGCCTGCCCAGTCCCCTCATGATAGTAAGTAAGTGTACCAAGTTTGAATGCAATAGCATTGATACTTACTGAGAAAAGTGGAACTAAACGCAAAACTTAACCAAAATTTGCAATTTTTTAAGTACAAAAAGGGCACATAATTCTGTCAAAATGCACGCCAGAGTTATCTAACTTTGCCTGCCTAGTCCCCTCATGATAGTAAGTAAGTGTACCAAGTTTGAATGCAATAGCATTGATACTTTCTGAGAAAAGTGGACCTAAACGCAAAACTTAACCGGACGCCGACGCCAACGCCAACGCCAACGCCAACGCCAACGCCGACGCCAAGGTGATGACAATAGCTCATAATTTTTTTTCAAAAAATAGATGAGCTAAAAATTGATGGAAAATGGAAAATAGAGATTATGATGAGTTTTCCGTTCAACCTAGCATGCATGAGTCAGAATTAAGCGACAGTTTGTCAGATTTTTTATGATTCTGCCTCGGACAGCGATGTTTATTTTGTCAATGCTCAAGATAACCATCGTGTTGGGAACACGGATTAGAAATACATATAACTGTGTTTCATGCTAGTGTCGGGGGAAAAATAATTTTTTGATTGTTATTTTACAGTACAAGCTTGTTGAATATGACTTGGTTACACAAAGCACTGGTTAATAATAAACAAATAGAGCGGATACTTGCACCGGTTCTGAATGGGAAGGAATGTTAGTATTTCTAATGACATGAATTTTAATTTAAAACATTGTTTCCAGTTATAATAAAAGAGTTTAAGTGTGAACAAATTATATTAATTCATTGATAAATACAACTTCCGTTAGAATCACATGATAATCAAAATAATAGCATGGTGTAGGCCCAAGTGGGCAGAGTGGGACTTTTATATGACATGGAGCTGCACCCCTTGGTAAGCTAACCACTCGTCTGATAGTAATACATTTTATGATTGTTTGTTGATATAATTGGGGTTATGCTAATCTCTTATCTAAAATCATGCGGTGTCTGCAATAATCAGCTGTGATATATCCACAGATAAGTCACATGTCATCGGCCAAATAGCCATAAACTCCATGACACTCTGTATGGACTAATACACAACAATGGTAACTGGGGTCAATTTGACTGGTAGCCATGGGAATTCTTGAAACATAAGAAACTTAGAAATCAATCATTGTCTATGTATATATTGTTGTCTGAGGCTATTAAAAACTGGACATTCGAGTAAAAAATGAAAGTGATCTTCTAGATCGTTACATTGTTTACATAAACCGTTTGAGAAGTTGGAGAAGCTGAAATATTGTTCAACTTGTATTTATGATAATACGCACAAAGTAAATTTAATTTTCGGCTAATTATAGGTGTTAACCGAACAGAACAAAGAACAGAACAGGCTAATTATAGGTGTTAACCTTTGATCGGCGTATACTATGTTTTAAGGTTTTGCATCTAATTGTATGAAACAATGGCCGTGGTGTCAAATTATATAAGAGCGAACGTCCGCCCTGTCAAACTTAGCGTTAGATCGATTGTCTGTGGGAGCGATTGTTCGGATACCCATTACAGAGAATGTCAAGCTGTTATTGTTTATGAAATCAATAAATTGTACTAATAATTACAATTTACACAAACCCTCCTCAATTTACATTTTTATCTGAATATTTCAATATAACATAATGGATGATGTTAGTAAATAATATTACTATTTTAAGTAATACCATTCCAATTCCATTTTAAAATGGCTTTTTATAATATGTGTAATAGACAGTAATTCAGTTGAGTTCAATATCAGAACAAGAATGTTATGTTTGATACTTTGTTGTTATTTAGCTGTAGCTTTGTTTGTTTATTTATCAAATAAAATGTATTTGTCATTTTGTATTTCGCTGTTCCACTTATAAACCTATTTGTTCTTAATAATAAGAGCAGGGTTGTAATTTATTTTTGTAACTAAGCCGTTAATACATACATGCGTATAATATATTATTAATCCATTTCTTACGAGTAACATCATCCTTGTCAAAACCGAATAGACCCTTGTTTCCCTTTCTGCACGATTTTTGCACCCGAAAAAAAAACAACACTTACAGTAGAATAACGATTGTCGTGCAAAACACACACACAGAAAAAGCACACGATTTTTATAAAACTTGTATAAATGGAACTGTATTAACATAGCACGATATTGAGTGTCAATGTTGACATTAAGCGCGGGGTGTTCACGCTTCGATCCGTAATAACAATGGACAAGTTTCCGTGTCATGAGCGTTGAGTGCGAGTGACGTCACAGCCAAAATAGGTGGAGGAAATACCCGGGCGGTTTACGGAAAACAAGATCATCGCTTTTAGTATTTTAATATTTTTGCTATTTCTCTTGATGATACCACTCGTTTTAGAATATACATATTTATAAAATAGCATTTTTCGATATTAAATCGGCACTGGACCTTTAAATGAAAAGATCGGCTGGACGCTACCGTCCGCCATGTTGAAACGTCTGCCGAGTAGAACTTGTTTTGAGCGTTTAGATTGGCTTATACAACGCAAGCGACCAATCAAATCTCGTTTTACTTGTACTTGATAAAAAAATATATTGACCCAAAGAAAATAAATAGATACAAAGGGAAAAGTCGAAAAAAATACCGCAATTATGCTAATACGAAACGGACTTGCCCGGCGGACTATCTACTTTGGAAAATCACTTGCCCGCGACGATTTTAACCCGGCACGGGCAAGCGGGCGTCCGCTTAAATAAAGCCCTGGATCTGTTACTGTGATAGAAATATGACTTCATTTATTTCAATTTTCCATGTTTACTATGGATACTCGCTGTACCCTGAATCTTCAGTTCAATTTTAAACTAGTAAATTGTGGTATTGCTTAAATGTAGTAATGACATTTTCACCAAAAAAACTGAAAATATAATACATCATTTTAACACATTATGCTGTTTCATAGACCATGCTCATGAATGTGGTGATTTCTTAGTTCGAGGGTATTGTAGACAGTTAGTGCCTTGACAGAAGTCTCTTTTTTTATAAAGCTCTACTTTTATTTGTCTTTAAAGGTTGATGAATGGCCATGGGTCAAGTTCTTCAAAAGGAACAAGAAGTTGAGGACATTAAATGCTGTGAAACACTCAGTTCTTGAAACCGATGTCATGAAGAAGACGGCTCCTCCAGACATACTTATGTGTGGAAAAAGGATTCAATGTAAGTTTTCAGGTAAAAATTTATTAACAAAACCCAGTCAACTTGTTCTGTTATAATTATTCTTTGAACAGAAGCAAAATTATCACAATATTGTGTCTTTTTTCGTGTTGTCCTTCAATATTATAGGGCATAAGCAATTACTGGTAGGTGTGTGCTGTGCTTTGCTTTTTATTAAGTGACGAACTGACTAGATCAAAGTAGTTTGAGAATACCACTTTCTCTGTTTGCTTTCTCATCATTGATACTGAAAAAATACTCCTCAGCATTTCAAACTTGGATAGACAGCACACTTTGTAATATCTTAATTTTGACATTGAAGACTCTTTAATTATTGTGTTTTTTTTAAAGAGAATAGTACATTAAATACTCTTAAATTATTAATAATACTCTTAATATTTTCAGACCTGTGAGACATGGAAGAACTTTACAGAAGTTCGGATTTACGAAGTTATGATTAGTGTTCAATTTAATAAGTGTATACATATGGAAAATAAAACCATTAGTGCAAACATTGGCTCTATTATCATATTGACCAAACAGTACCCTTCAAGACACACCAGACACTGATCAAATTCATGATTTAACATTTATAATTGATAAATTTTGGAAAACCTTTGGTAAATTTGTGTATTAACTAGTTGATATTTCAGGATTTAGAAAAATATGGATCAAATGTCTGATGTGTTTCGTCCCAATATCACAGAAAGTAAACTTGTGAACTTCTGGTTCAAGCAAAAAAAAAATACATTACAGTGATTTTTTTTACCCAAAATTACAGCCGATATTCGGCTGCTTCCCAATTGCAAAAATTGAAGATTTTCCCCCCAAAATTGACATAAACTTCCCAAAAAATGACTGAATTTTCCCAAAAAAGCCAATAAGATTACAATGTCATTTAGCGATAATTTCGTAGATCGAGTACGTATCGAGCTTGTCAAGTCGTCGCCAAACGACAACTGACTTACGTATTGTTCGCGAATGTAGCTGAATACGATTTTACGTTGCTATCTACGCATCTCTCTATATATTGCGGACGATACCGACGATAGTCGATGTGTCCCGATTGAGAACACCTGTTTTTACACACGTCCAAGATGGTGGCAAGCAGACGAGAAATTTGCAATGAGCGGCGAAAATGATAAATTACATTCAAACTAACAACGAATAGCATATGGTTATTAAGGAATAATTAAATGCGTGTGTCAATTAATGCAAAATACTACGTTTGAGATTTAAAAACGACAAATATTTTATTATTTATGAGAAATCTGTACAATGAGTGTGCATCACGGAAACCAGTGTTGGAAAATTGGAGTTCAGTCTACTCACAAATTTAAAGCATTTGAGATGAGTATGGTTCGAACATGGAAATAGACAAACATGATTTGATTTTTATATGTCTGTGGGTCTGTGTATAATCAGATTCATATGCAAATTCTGCTTTATTATGTTTGTCACGCTGTACAGTTAACTGAAATAGCATTGAACTGAGGATGTAAAGTGCAAGATATTGAAAGGTAAACAAATTAAATATATTATTTTAACTCCATTTGATACATCATTAGCACAGCAAGAACACCAAAACGTGTTTGCTAATACTTCTTAATGTTTTTACCATATGATATTTAATTTTTTTTAAAGCTGAATTAAACTAATACTCTTAGGAGGCTGTGATTAAATGGTGTATTTAAGAATCTATAGAGTATTGCAGGTTTAATATGCATGTGGAAGGATATTAACTAAACGTTGTCTTCATTGTAAGAAGACATTAAAGCAGCACTAATATAAAAATGATATCTGTACATGCACTTAACAATTTTAATTCTGTTCTTATAATCATATTTACAATGCGTAATGTTTCCCAATTTCATGGTTTATCGCGCGATTTTTCCCAATGTCATGGTTTATCGCGCTAATTTTGCCAATCCAAATGGCACAGGCTGTAACAAAAAAAAAAAAAAAATAAATCACTGGGTTACACAAAATGCAAACTGTTAAACCTAATAGTTTAACCGGTAACACGGAGCGTATATTGACCAGTCTAGTGTTTATCACTGAAATCAATACATATTAGCTGCTTTCAGGGAAAACGGGGCACAATGCATGTCAAATAAGATTAGCCTGTGTACACTGATTAGCTGTATCAATGATTTAAAAAAAACATACATCTCGACCTGTGCCTTAAAACACACTCTTTATAAATGTGAAAGGGTTGTGGTCATTTCAAACTTGCGACATTAAAAGCTATAGCATAATTTTGAAAATTGAGTTGCGTCTAAGATTATACAACAGCGAACAAATTCAGTGCCTTCAGCGCTTTGATTATAACATCTTTCAATTGCGCAAATATTGCACGTTCTTAAAATTTCGTATAAATGTTAAATTGTTAAAAGGCTAAATGGCTTTTTAATTGAATAATAAACTTCGCTTATAGATTGTTTGGACGAAACACACGTTACTCAGCTAATATTATATACGATTTAAATTAAAACTTCATACATAACAATAAATCCTTCAATTATTTCGCAAAAAAAATCCAAGTTACATGTATAAGGTCCAATTCACATAATTGCTTATATGCACAATAATTGTTACGCATAACTTTTAAAAATATATGTTAAGTATTTAGTAACAAAATGCATACATTACTTGTGTCAGGAGACACTGCAGTTCTTACCTTATACAGGAGGCACACAGACGTGGGATTTGTGGGCTTTCCCGTTGTAATTCGAAAAGACAAACTGCTATCAAAGCGTCTACAGTTTAGCATAAAACTGATGACTCCGTTGAAGTCTGTATCTCGAATTGAACTTGTGGCAGCATATCCATCTGGTGGGAAATAACATTTTGCTATTTCCCAATAGTTTGTTTGCCACAATTGCGCAGATGTATTCTTCCAAAACAAACTATTATACCGATGTTCTTTGATAATTTCCTGACAAACTTTATCACAACTTTTCCTTGGGCATGGTTTATGATGCATTAAATTTTTTGTGGAACAGCTGTTGCAAGTAGATCCTACACGGCTGTAAATTAGCCGGTGAAAATTCTGAGCCTCGTTGTCAGCTAAGTGTTTCAAGCCAGACTTTGCAATGCCTATTGCTAGACACGCCTTCAGCCAGTTTGTCCTTTCCTTATCCTTATACACATCAGCTAAACTCGCCATTTTGTTACAACCACACAATATCTTCAAAAGAGTCAACTTGTGTTGTACGAGCAGGCCATTATTTCAGCGTCATCTATAAAATATAAAAAAAACATAATTAAATAGATTGAACCTATCATATGGACTGAACACACTAATTAACGTACGGCAAGGCCTTTTCCTGGCCATTTTGGGAAAATATGCAATTTTGGATTGGGATTTTTTCGAGCAAAATGTCCGCTGAATTGGGAAAAACTAATTTAATATAACTTTATACATGTATAATACATATGTAATTCAAAATCATATGTTTGATGTAAATGAAATACAATTCAGACACAATAATAATTTCAAGTAGACCCTTCTTTCCATTTTATTTTCAATAATTGTGACTTTTTTTTCTAATTGGGATTTTTTTTACAATTTTGGTTTTGGTTTGGGAATGGGTCACTTTAATTGATCCATAGATATGCCAGGAAAAGACCTAAACGTTTGCCAGCGTAAGACAATAACATGAATCCAGGAGTCCAAGACTCCTTAAAAAGAGACTCAAACTCCTTATTTGTGTTTCAGGTGAGTCCGTCGGACTCCTTTATAATCATCTTTGAATTTAAACAAAAAAATTGTTCAGAATATCACCTTTTTGTGCATCCCAAAAATATGCCACAAATCATCCTGCATGTACACATGGACAACAATAAAACAGACCAAAATTATGTTGTACCCTGTCGCTGTAAGTGCGTGTAGTAATAGGGCAATATGCAAATTATGAAACTCCGAATCAAACTGACCGTGGCCGTTGTTTCTCTGATATTTTTGCTAGAGTAATTTCGCTTCGCCAAGCAGTCTCTCGTTACTATAAAAATTCAATCATAATATCCAAAATAATTTCTAAGTTTTATGGCCTCAAGGTACTGAAGATAGAACCGGCTGTGAATCAGTTGAGCATGAATAACTCGTGTCACTATCAATCTATGATTTCAGTGGGTGTATTGCAGTTCGAAGGCTGTGACATACCAACCACACAAATCGGTTCTTACAGTGTACTCCTCCATGATGCAATTGTGGCAAGTTACTCAAGCTTGATTGTTCATTGTCAGGGGTGTGATTGAGACAAAGTCAGAGGGGAGGAAAATTCTGTTGACTGATTTTGACTACGCGAATGGCGCGCATAACAATTTGTCAGCTCGGGTACTACTTAAATGAGAATAGGGGAATTCCGTTACGTATTCCGTAGGGCGTTCTCCGACATCGCATTTTTGGCGGGAATACAACTGGGATACAGTCTAAATTTGCCAGGTATGTATTGGTATATTTTTCACACCTGGGGTACATTTAAGTATTCTTACTGTAAGAGTACCCGGGGCACATTTAAGTAGTACCCGAGCGGACAATGACCAATAAAACATTGCTTAAGAGACTGATTATGGAAACCGGGTGTAATCCACACGGAAATTGTGCTTTTCATGCAGAATATAGTTTTAACATTATTCATTTTATGTTTTCATGGTGTCATAACCTAATGATAACATTGAAATAAAATTAGCATTATATTGTCTTTCCACATTTTCACATTTTTAGAAATACTATGTAGAATATATATACAGCAACGACAAGTATAGGGCTGTTACGTCCTTATGTTGTTATTTAATAAGTATGAAACTAACAACACAGAATACTCCGATTATGGTTATAACCATAATGTCGAGGTTAAACAAGCAATCCTTATGCGTGACTACTTCAATATTACTTGAATGTGTCAAATAATTGTGCAATATGATATAACAAATACTGAACAGCAGTTCAGTTATTTTTTCATTTGAATTGGGAAATATTGCATCATTTTGACTAAAATGGGGAATTGTATGCTGTTGATTTTATGCTTACAACTACTTTAAAATTGATAATACAATATAATTTTTAAACAAGGGCTGTTTGTAAAACACGCATGCCCCCAAATAGGCTGTCAGTTGAAGTGGCAGCCATTGTCTGAATACGAAAGAAACCATTTTACTGCTTCAGGTCACTGTGACCTTGACCTAGTGACCTCAAAATTAAAAGGGGTCATCTGCAAGTTATTATCAATGTATCAATGAAGTTTCATTATCCTAGGCCTAAGCATTGCTGAGTTATCATCCAGAAACAATTCTACTGTTTCAAGTCACTGTGACCTTGACCTTTGATTTAGTGACCTAAAAATCTATAGGGATTATCTGCCAGTCATGATCAATGTACCTATGAATTTTCATGATCCTAGGTCTAAGCGTTTTTGAGTTATCATCCACAAACCATTTTACTGTTTCCAAGTCACTGTGACCTTGACCTTTTACCTAGTGACCTGAAAATCGATAAGGGTCATCTGCCAGTCATGATCAAAGTACCTACGAAGTTTCATGATCCTAGGCCTAAGCAATTTTGAGTTATCATCTGGAAACCTTTTCGTGGACGGACCAACTGACCGACCGACATGTGCAAAACAATATACCTCTTCTTTGAAGGAGGGCATAATAAATAACATGTTTATACTCTTTTTTTTATCTTTCTGAAACCTTCAATTTGGAGTGTTTTTTCCTTCAGAAAACCTGGTTAATAAAACAACACTATGACTACACACACACACACAACTAGCATAAAACCAGCAAACTATCACTTTCTTCTCTTGCACATGTCCTGAAACCTGCACAGCACATTCTGGGATGGAATAACAGATTCTGGGATCCAATAACTTTGTTTGACCGTTTTGCTTGGCTATTAAATTTAGAATGAAATACAAAATATTTATAAAAAAAAACCATTTCCGCTGGCTATCACAAAAAAACATACGGGTGGCATCTTAACACAATAGCCTATATAAATCGGTAAACTATAAAAGGAAATTATTTCTACTCACCGATAAAGGTGCCTCGGTATTTAATCCCATTAAAAATTCCGACACCCTTTAAATATTTCATGTGCCATCTTCACTGAAGACGTGCGACAAACACGCCGTTTTCTATGCCTTTTCAAAGGGTCAATTATTACGCCTACGTGTATTTTGTAATCAATTAGCACATGCGAAAATTGTCACTTGGCCACAAGGTCAGTTATATCGGTTCTATAGTTATTTTTAGCAACTTTGATGCAAAGCATGTAATTTGACGTTGTAGACAGTACATATGACAGCATAACTTTCGCGCGCCTTTGAATTGAGCAAACATGAAGTAAAACAGTGATGGGTGCATTCAGCTTTGGAAATACATTCTGACATACAGTACTCTGGAAATATCTCAAAATATGCTTTACAGTGTACTGTGGATATGGATGTTATTATTTTATATTGAATATTATTAAAACTGACGTGGGTGAGTCCATTCTGTTTTGGGGGGTTTATAGTTCTTCTTAAATACTCTGAGCTTTTATGAGTACATACGTACAGCTCAGAGGGTCAATACCTGGGAGTTGGATTATTACAACTAGATGGGTTTAATACACGTCTTTTCCTAAAACAGCTGATAACAAACGCTATGATAAATAATGGAAAGTTAATACACGCGTCATCGAACCAGCAGCGTTTTAATTGGTCAATACTAGATTTCTCAATTAACCAAACTCCGCCTAATGGGTGGACTTGTGCTTCGATGATTGGAAGCGGGCGTTAACGATTAGCGTCTACTAAATGAGATACTCCGCCCTGAGCCAATTATCGCTTAGTCTTAACAACTTTTGATCTCGTTGACGCAAGTCGGTATATTCCCCCGAGTCAAATGTGACGCATGACATAATTTTCTCAAGAGTCAAAAAGGGGTCTTCTGTAATTTTCAAGCGTGAAAACCCGGGAGCTCGGGTCAAAGGAAAGCCCTGACATGCATGCCCCCCATATGGGCTGTCAGTTGTAGTGGCAGCCATTGTGTGAATCTGTTTTTTGTCACTGTGACCTTGACCTTGGACCTAGTGACCTGAAAATCAATAGGGGTCATCTGCGAGTCATGATCAATGTACCTATGAAGTTTCATGAACCTAGGCCCAAGCGTTCTTGAGTTATCGTATGACAACCACCTGGTGGACGGACGGACGGACCGACCGACATGAGCAAAGCAATATACCCCCTCTTCTTCGAAGGGGGGCATACTTTAAGTTAGTTGTATAATATTGTATAAAATATGTTGTATAATGTTCATTTTTATTAATTAAGGTTGCAATGGTAAAGAGGGTATTGTGTCCACAACGCGAACGAGGTCCACCATGCGAACGAGAGGTCATTCTGAAGATCTTTTTAATGAATCCAAGTACTGGTTGTTCCCAGGAAACTGACTCAAGACTTTATACGTAAGGATTTTGATGCAATCAAGCTAAAATAAATTGGTTTAAAACTAACATGAATGGTGCATCTTCCAGTATCAAGACATGTTTGGCGTTGAATTTTCACACATAAAAAAAAAATCAATATATCAATTTAGATATTAAATTTAAAACCCATTTGTCATATACCTGTAATATATCTTTCCCTTGGTACCATTTCACCTGCTCATCCTCAATCCATTTGTGCTCAATATTTTGGCCAACTAAAAAGTGTTCGCTTTCTTGTGGTGTTTCAAAGCTTTGGCCAATTAATGTAACAACATTTTCTTTTAATAATTCAACCAACAGTGTCTGTCGTTTTCTGTCAACCATTTTGGAAAAGGCATAAACATCTTTTTTGTCACATTTCTGTTTGAAAACATCTCGTCTAAATCTAAGTTGTGATTTCAATGCATTTTCCTTTTCTTTTATGCTTTTAATTTCACTTAGTTCTTTTTCAACTTGACCTGGAGATTGCCACAGCCCAAAGAACAACATTTCATTTGTGTTTTTTTTAGTTTTTGTACCCTATTATTTCTTGAGTTTCTTTTTTCCTTAACTCTTCTTCTTGCTTTTCAAATCTTTTTTTTAATATTGATTTAGCCCTTTGTTTAAAACGTTGTCTTTCTTTCGATGCTTCTTTTCTGCTTTCTAATATGATTTGATTTATATTTTCATGTTCATGCAACCATTCATTTGTTTTATTTAAAGAAAATGTTATTTGGGCCTCCAGAGCAAGGGTTGATATGTTGGGCTTTGATGGTAGAAGCAAATTGAGATGATGTTGGACAGTCATTGATCATATCAGTCATTGTGTCTGGGAACTGGTATAGGTCATTAAGAAATTTATCAAGATTGTGCTTCCCCTTTACCCGGTGTTTGCTTTTGTTCAAATGCTGGAATTTCTGAAACATTCTCAGGGCTTAACACTAAGGCACGTACGAATGACATTCACTGCCTGTACCTAGGTCCGGGCTAGCCAATGTCCCAGGAACATGCCCGGCCGGTCGTGTGTATTTTGGGCGAGATTATGCGTTCTATATCAATAAACTGTGTTTTAAATAAGCTTTTCAAAGATGCAGAAATCTTAATACAGTATGATCAGATGACAATTCAATCCCAGAGTGAAGTTGGAGACAACAAACGGATCGTATCTCGAAATATATTTGGAACCCCATGATTGCAATAAAAAAGAGGCCAACAATTCAGAAAATCCCAGGCGGTTTTCCTTGTAAAACACGTCAGTACCTATTTTTAAACGGAAGTCCTCTAGATACGGTTTTTGATTGGTATCCTCGAAGTGACGTGTTTTCTCGATAATACATTTTAATCTAAATGCCGGGATCGCCCAGGATCGTCTGGGATCGACAAAGTTACTATAAATTTATTAGTTATTTATTTATCAATTTTAAATAATTTTAATTTGTTTGATCGATTTGAAGTGTTTTGACAATCTTTTTTACGCAATTTAATTAGCAAAACTAATATTAATTGTGGATACCGGCTTTTAGTTGAGAGTTAACCCTGTACAACTGTTATGACTACCGTAACACGTTATTTTGCGACACCTAAAACTCACTTACTATTTGTCGTCAGACGGCAACCGCGGCAATCTATGTAAAAAAGGTTTTGACATTCATGTCGTTGTTTAAGTTTGGCGTTACGGGTGGGGATGGGGGTTCCTCGGATAATAAAAGAAAAGGGAAGGAGGAAAGTAAGAGAAAGTATAAGGGGAAAAAAACAAGGAAATTTCTCCCGAAATGGCGTGAAGATTACAAATAGATGTCTTAAGTAGATGAATATTGATTTCATTAGCATTAGTAAGGCAAGTTATTAAGAATGATTGAATCATAATTACGCACAAGAAAATACAAGTTGAATGATAAATATAAAGGTTTTGATAATACTTGGGTAAGGATACATGAAAGATTGGTCAGGGCTACATGTAGTAGGTTCTGCATTTACTAGCCCGAATGGGCTAGTTGAAAAAGTTAGTGATAAGCCCTGATTCTTGACAAATCTTTGTGCACGGTGTTAAAAGACGCTTTACAACCTATTTCTAGCAAATACTTGGCGGCTACATTCACTGACTGCTCTTTTATAAGATCAACTAAGTACTGATGACTTGGTTTATTAGCTGCATCCATGTTGATTAATGTACCTCAAAAATTGATATAAAACACAAAATTGTTGACACATTTTGACATGCAAGTATGCACATGCAGCACAAAAAATGACACAAACATATGACAATCAGCATGACAATTGCAGACTCAACTTCAAAGTTGTCAGACATCAATTTAAATTTCTTAATTAAAATTTATAATAAATCATTTATTAACATGGTAAAAACATTACAAAACAAGAGCACCGCCTTGCAGGTGCAGACCGCTCATCTATTTTCTTTTTAAAGGTGAAGGGACTCTCATTTTCAATCACAAAGGAGGGAGGAGTGGAGTGAAGAGGGGTGTATAGTGTGGGGTTGAGGACATTTATTACATTATCTTCCAAAAAAGCGAAAAAAAAAAAAAAATCGCGGGGGGAGGGGGGGGGTTTGGGTGCGATGGTTGGACGGTATTTCAAACATAACCGTTTAAAAAAAAAATGGGGGGGGGATATACTGTGAGGGTGTGGTGGTAATTTGTGAGATGATCTTAAAAAAAAATTAAAAAAAAATTAAAAAAAAAAATTGGCGGGGGGGGGTGGGGTAGGGGGGGGTGGGGTGGGGGTATAGTGGGAGGGTGTGGTGGTCATTTGTGAGATGATCTTAAAAAAAAAAAAAAAAAAAAAAAAAAAAAAAAATTAGGGGGGGGGGGGGAGGGGGGGAGAGGGCACGGGGTATGGTTTGGGTGGAGTCTATTGTGGTATGTCAGGTAAGAGTAGTTTCATCAAAGAATCAATCAAATCTAATCATAAATAAAGAAGTTATGGCAATTTTAGCAAAATTTAATAATTTGACCTCGAGAGTCAAGGTCATTCAAAGGTCAAAGTAAAATTCAAGTTGCCAGGTACAGTAACCTCATGATAGCATGTAAGCATTTGAAGTTTGAAAGCAATAGCCTTGATACTTAAGAAGTAAAGTGGATCGAAACACAAAATTTAACCATATATTAAAAGTTACTAAGTCAAAAAAGGGCCATAATTCCGTAGCAATGACAACCAGAGTTATGCAACTTGTCCTTTTACTGTACCCTTATGATAGTTTGTGAGTGTTCCAAGTATGAAAGCAATATCTATGATACTTTAGGGGTAAAGTGGACCAAAACATAAATCTTAACCAAATTTTCAATTTTCTAAGTATAAAGGGCCCATAATTCCGTCCAAATGCCAGTCAGAGTTACATAACTTTGCCTGCACGGTCCCCTTATCTTAGTTCATAAATCTTGCAAGTATGAAAGCAATAGCTTTGATACTGTAGGAATAAAGTGGACCTAAACACAAAACTTAATCAAATTTTCAATTTTCTAAGTATAAAAAGGGCATATAATTCTGTCAAAATACCAGTCAGAGTTACATTACTTTGCCTGCACAGTCCCCTTATGATAGTTAGTAAGTGTTGCAAGTATGAAAGCAATAGCTTTGATGCTTAAGGAATAAAATGGACCTAAACACAAAACTTAACCAAAATTGTCAATTTTCTAAGTATAAAAAGGGCACATAATTCTGTCAAAATGCATGCCAGAGTTATCTAACTTTGCCTGCCCAGTCCCCTCATGATAGTAAGTAAGTGTACCAAGTTTGAATGCAATAGCATTGAAACTTACTGAGAAAAGTGGAACTAAACGCAAAACTTAACCAAAATTTTCAATTTTTTAAGTATAAAAAGGGCACATAATTCTGTCAAAATGCACGCCAGAGTTATCTAACTTTGCCTGCCCAGTCCCCTCATGATAGTAAGTAAGTGTACCAAGTTTGAATGCAATAGCATTGATACTTTCTGAGAAAAGTGGACCTAAACGCAAAACTTAACCGGACGCCGACGCCAACGCCAACGCCGACGCCGACGCCAAGGTGATGACAATTGCTCATATTTTTTTTTCAAAAAATAGATGAGCTAATAAAAAATGTGTATTACGGGCAAAAGCCCGAAGGGCGTTGACCGTTTATTTGTATCACTTTTCTGAAATACAAATTTACTTATCTAATAGGGCATTGAAGTCAAATATTTCCTGCCGCGTCATCTGTTTTGCGATGCATGGGCAGTTTACTTGACTGATGTAGCAACACAGACACCTCGACAAACGCCATATGGCATGTATTTGCATACCTCAATAAAAAATACGACAAGAAATTTATTATTTTGTAGGTAATGGTACTCTATCTCCTTGCATTATAGGAGATAATGATTTTCTACGATCAAAAAACGTCTGTTTGCCTCCCTGTGTGACACTTCCTGTTTCGCATAATGCATTGCAAATTGAAAATTGCTCTAGACGTTGTTAACAAAATCTTAAAAAAGGTAACCCGTCTTAATTATTTGCGTACTTCCAGTTTACAATATCTAATAAGATTAGTTTCGAATTAACTTCTTCAATGTACCCAATATTCTATAGTTAATATTATCCCTTTACATAAAAAAATAAACAATTGTTTAAAAGTTTAATTTGTTCACAACATGAACAGCCACGTTTCTTTCGTCGACAACTATACATGTCTGTGTGACGTCGCTGCTTTCGTCAATACGTCATTAAGAAGTGAAAATTAAAACTGATATACTCTGATGGATGTTTACATTGTTGAAATTTAATAAATTAATGGAATGCACTCGATTGGTAAGTAATTATTCAATTAAAATATTGCGTTTGGTTACATAAAACATCAATCTATAATTATATTGCTAAAGATTACCTTTGATAACATGGGATATGTTTTCGGCACATACAAAATTTCGCAGATTTTAAATTTAAGGTCATTATTATTCAGTCAAACTAATAGACATAAAAGTTATCATTTTATTAAGTTTTGGAGTTATTTGTTGAGTATATTCTACTTGATTATTCTAAAGACCCTTTCTTTTGTGATGTATTAAGTTACGTTGTGATTAAAAACAATATTGCATCTCCGACTCATACTCGATCATTTTCGTACCAAACTGTTTTAAACTGTAAAAAATCAAACTGTGCTTACATACACATTGGAAATAGACTAATTCATATGTACATTTTATGGATTCTCTTTGATTTTCTTTCAGAAGCTGCTCTGTCAAATGCTGGACTTCACACATTCCATGCAGCATTCTGCTGAGCAAAACTGACTGCGTGCTTTGTACTCAACAACGAAGCAATTCTGGACCTATAAAGCTTGATCAGGACTGAAACATTAGCAGTGTTCTGCCGTGAATCTTTACTATTGGGGACAGGGACCCTTTAGGGTAAAACAAGTGAGGACAAAAGGGAAAAATCTGGGGGCACAGAAATATATTTGTAGCAGAATTTAATTTTCAGAAACTAATAACCTTTTACTTGCACTCTTAAACTGGATTGATTTCTACCTACAGCCAGTCCACAGGATGTAACATTCTAATTCAAACTTAAACATTTAAAAAAACTTTTTTAAACTGTCAAACAATTGTCAACATATTATCAAAATTTTTAACAGTTACAGGTTTGTAATGATTATGTCTAATTAGTCTACATCTACATCTGTCTACATCTGCTTGGAATTCCCTTTCAAATTACCGATAGTAAAAGCCTTTTTTTTAGTGCTTAATGCACAAACTGCATGTCGTTTTGTTATTGTCAAACAGTAACCAATTCTCGAAGCCAGTTTGCTTTCACGTTTCGGATACGGTATGGTTCGTCGATTTTAATTTATTTCAAACGGTCTTTATAACATTTTTTATAGAATGACAAATTCACATGCGGTGTTACGGATGGTCTGATTGATAAAATTTTGCATTGTACTCGCAAAAAATTGCACATAGAAAGAAAATAAAGAATAACAATAAGCAAGGGCTGGAGGGGCTCTGCCCTCTATTCCCTTTATCCTACGGTCTCTGAATCTCTGCTTAATTTTCTGTATTTCAAATTTGGGACAATTGACACCCCTGATATATATTACACGTATGTCACTACAAGTGCGAGTGTATTTTTCACAATGTTGGTCACAATGTATGTTTGCATTATCTCTTTTATTGACTGGAATATATTAAGAAATAAATGTTTAGATATTTGTAAATTTGTTGCTTTATATATATATATATATATATATATATATATATATATATATATATATATATATATATATATATATATATATATATATATATCTCAGTAATTCGCTTTAAGTTCAAAAGATCATTGACTCTCCTGCGTTATTATTATGACTCATACAAATTTGATTTTGACTCTTGAAAATTTGGTCCCAAGAGTCATTGACTCTTGAGATTGGAGGTCTAAGGAAAGCCCTGAGGTTGTTATTTTATAATCATATTCATGTGGAAACTGCCGTATTCACATGCAATACGCAGCTGCTGTCTACATGTATATGTTTCATGCCACATTCCATAATGACTGAATATCTTTACTTTCAAAACATGAAAATGAATTAAATGAGCGAAATAATGTAATTAAATTCAGGTGAAAAATATTTGATTATATTTTATTTAAATATGGTTTGGTAAATTATTTACTGGTAAAACAATTTTTGTTGATAACAGTAAATTCGTAATAATAAGTATGTTGGTTATTTTTTGTCTCACACATAAAGTGACAGGTACACTCATATATTTAGCGTTAAGCTTATGATGTGGATCTTCATCATAAATCTAAATTTTTGCTACTAGTATTTCCTCCTTAACACCAACCTAGTAATGTTCAATCTGTGTATGCCATAAGCGATAGTTTTTACCAACTGTTAATTCCTGAGGATTATGAAAAAACCAATAAGCTTACCACATTTCATGACATAAGCTCTAACAGTGCGGAAGATATGCAAAGAGTATTGTGTCCAAAGCCAAAGGTGATATTCCTGGTCTGTGTAATTTTGCGCAGTAAATGAGGTCCATGCACTTCTTGTCTATGCACTTCTTTCAAGATAGATGCTAACACTCCCGCAAGCATTGTTGCATTTATATGTTTTTTAACATTAATTAACAGGGATCATATTTTTTTGGTTTTGTCAGTCCTAGACCGATTGGGGTCATGAAAGACCGATTAAAAATCCCAAACAGTCGGTCCGATTCTGTTTGTTATTAAAATTCCCGAAAAGACGCGTCTGAATGCACGCGCTGTTACTAAACAAAACATGCCGATACATTTTTCACCAGCGTAATAATCCGGTAATATAATTATGAATGAAAGTCACGGATCTGATCGACAGAACAGCAGAAAGTTATTTTTATGGGCGGAACTTCACATAAAATAGTACACAAGAAAAATAATATACATTGAATAAATCTTTAGTAAAGCCGTGTTAGAATCAAAATAATTCGTGTACTTTATACTTTGTTGTTGAATAACTCACGACCGGAAAATTAGATGCGTGGTTTTAAATGCTTCACTCTCGTGATTAAATCCCTACGCATCTAAACTATCGAACGTGGGTTATTTGACAACAAATTATTTCTTAATTATTTGGTTTGTTGTTGTCATTAGCCAACCTACGCACAGACATTTGTTTGGTTCAGTGCATGTTTGTAAGATATTATCGAGTCGACAACAATTTAAAACATCGGTATAGACTTACACAGATTTATAATATTGACAACGATGAAAAAAGTCTGATAAAACAGTAACCAATTCTCGAAGCCAGTTTGCTTTCACATTAAGGGGCAGGCTTTTTTCCGTCATTGCTTAACAATGTTTGGACTTGTTGGAGTGTTTTTATTATCGTCATATTTTCTAATTTTTAATATCCGGAGGAAAAATATCAAAATAGATTTAGTTTTCTTCAACCGGTCACTTTCCGCCATTTTGATAGCTGTGGAAATGTTCTTGATATCTGATTGGTTGTTATAATGTCAACTTACCAATGAAATAAAGTGTTTTTAAAGTAAATTAACCATATGCTGCGAAATGACGTCACATCCAATAAAAAAATTTGTTCTATTTACGAATTAACTTTTTTTTTTTTAACGAGTTACACATTGAATCGATTAGTTTTTATTCCTAATTCATGTGCGCCAGCGGACCCATGTACCGAAAATGGATGGGGACAAATCTCTTTTTTTGCGCCAATGACGCAAAGGCGCATCCACGGCAGAACACTGCATAAGCAATTGTGACTCTGTAATGTTCAACGTTAGTGGACTGTAAAGAAACTGCAATTATTGTGAAGAGACTCTGTATGTCTGTAAACAAAAAGAATATACAGCATAACAAATATCAGGTGTGAAAACAATGTGAAAGAATAGTTGAATTAACAATTTGCAATCAGGCATGTCAAATGAATTGTTGATATTAAAAATGATAGTTCCCAGGCAGCTCTAGACGTTTTTTTTTCTGTATTTCTATTACATGTTCTAGTATTAATTCATAAAATGTATGCCACAATTAAAAAGCACACTCTGTTTAGACACCATTGTGTTGTCTCATTGTGTGATGATGACTTTGAGTAATACATTGTACATTAAACAATATCTACTAAGTTGTTTTTAAGTATCAGATTCCTTGTTTATTATATGAATGAATGTTAATTTTTGATTAAATTTTAATTTGCATACATGTAACGCAGTGCCAGTAGCACACTTTGCAATATTTTTATTACAAAAGAGCGTGTTGTACACTTGAACTTATACCTATAATTAATAATCCTTGCCTAAAAATTCATTTGACACACCTGAGACCATGTTGTGTATTACCATTATTATTTTGCACAATATGCTGACACTTTGAAAAAATTGCAAAAAAGCGAAAAGCAGAAGTTTAGTCTTGTCAACTGTCTCTGATTAATTTTTTAAAGACCATATAAGAAGTGAAAGTGTAGGATACGGTATTCATTTTATTTGATGACTGCTTGTTATTATTTCTTCATAGAAGGCGTACTGGATGAGTGGAGTATTTTTTTGGTTCTACATCTTTGATGAAGTCAACTCATTGACATATAGTGCCATGACTGAGCATGTTTTTTAACTAACAAACGTGTGGTAGGAACTTATCCGAATATAGACCGTTCCAGAATTTAGTCATTACCCAATTATCTCCCCTGAATACTCTCCGCGTCCGCCATTACACTTCTGCTAACAATAGGTAACATATATAAGAGAGCACCGATTATTCAACAGATGAATTTCTTTCTAAATTCTAAGGCCGTCATGACATGACCTTGATTGTATGAAATAAAGTTTTTTCTGCCAGGGGAGATGTTACGCTAGGGTTATGACAGAAAAATGTTTGAAAAACATGCATTTTTAGGTATTTGTCTAGGAAAACTAACTCATTGACACATTAAAAAGCATTAAATTAAATGCAATATTTTTCATTTGATCATTTGCATCAAACCTACACTGTAACACTGTTAAATATGCGCTTGATTAATGATCGCGAAAATGATTACTTATCCTGATGTTTTTTGTTACTTGTAATTGTGCCATTATTATAATTGTGATTATTATGATTATGACATTGATTTTTACTCTTCTTCTTCATCGTATTATTATTATTATTATTATTATCATTATTATTATTGTTATTATTATTATTAATTATTATTATTTTTATTATCATTGTTGTTATTGGTATTATTATCTTGGTGTTGTTGTGATTACTATAACATGTCTTACTATAATTACAAACGTTCTTTTTGTTAACATGCTTATTCAAATGAAGTTATTCCATCTTTACCGTATGAATAATTTATAACTAAAAAATATCAAAGCATCTATATATAAAAGCTGCAAATTGAATCACATTGTTTATATGACTTCCCCCATACAACAAAATGTACCACACTTGAACCGGAAACTTGATATGTATTTTGTAACATGTATATTATAATGTCCCCCATGTTGTATCTATGTATACCTGGGAGAAATAAAGCATTGTTCTGTTCTGTTCAGTTGTATGTTAATATTCCTCAATAGCGTCATTCTTTGTACAAAACCCATCAAATTAAAATTACATGTAAATACTGTCATGCACTTCGCATTTAATAGGGCTTTGTAGTACGTTTATTTTCAGTGCACCTCTTACACTTTCTACCACTCATTTAATTATCACACTAGCGTACTCATGCCATTGATAATTATATCTTTATAATTAGATGTATTACTATTATAATTTATTGAAGCTTTTCTGCAAAAAAAAACAATACGGCTTATGCATAGAGTTCTTTGTTGTCTCAAATTGTCGGCCTTTCAGTCTGCAGATAATCTTTACCTTGCAGGTTTTTTCTTGGCCCGATTTTATAGCCGAAATTCGGCTATGTTCCCAATCCCTAAAAGTATACTTTTTTCCCAAAATGTGGCAAAAAATTCCCAATTTCAAAAAAAAAATGAAAAAAAATGTGTATTTTATCTCAATTTTAATTCAATTACATCTAACAAAGTACTATATGATTTTGTTCTTTTAATTTGAATGATTATAAAAAGTTATATCAAATTTTGTATTTCCCTAATCAGTTGACTTTTGGTGTGGGAAAAAAGGCTAATGAATTTGTTTTCCCAATTTCATGAAAATGCCCATAAAATTCCCAATTCCAAAGCCATGGGCTATCTTCCCAAAAAGTGGAGAAAAAAAACCTGCCTTGATGCTAATGCCGCGTTTTTTTAAGGATGCAAATAAATGTATTAATAAATTCTTTTTCACTAAATTGCAACTAATAAATTTTTGAAATATTATTTAGGTGTTTTTTTTCGGAGTTTTTTTCAATTAATTGACTAAACAAGTGTCGTTATCCATATGTTTTACATTACTGCAAAGACCTATAAAATACATTTTTTTAGTATTTTTAGCTGTATAGCTGTGACATGATTCCAAGATGAAAAACTATTTAACTAGATATATTCACATTATCTTCATATTCCGTATAATCACCTAAAAGATCCTCAAGATCAATATCACTCTCTCATGATAAAAAAATCGTTTTTTTACTAGACATACAATGTAATTCCAGCTCACAAAATTTTAATCTAAACAACATTTTTTATCTCTGATTTCAATTAGAACAAGAAAAATAATGGAAGGCGTATCAAAAATATCATACTTAATATAATATGTTATGATTTTAGAATATAGAGTTTTACCAATTAAGACCAATTTCAAACAATTAGCGGTAATTCATTTCGCGAGAATCTTTAATAAGTATTAATTAAAATATAATCTGCTTGATGTTGCGGCTATTTAAATCAACACACCAATACAATACATGCGTGAATTGTTTGTAACAAGTTAAAAGTGAAAAGTTTAATCAAAGACATAATATGAGCGACTGAACCGGTAAATTTTCGCCGATGATTACCACTTGATTACACACACAAAAAACATATATACAAAAGATTCAAGAATTTAAACATGTTATTTGTAACAATCAATCTCAACTTCAAACAATAATTTGAACAACAAAAAATGTGATAATCGCCTTAAAATAATTAATTAAGTAATTTATTTATCCGACATTGGTGAAGCGGGTATTCTCTACGTCTTTGGCTTTTGGAATCGCAGACTCGCACAAGTTAACAGCAGTGTTATGGCTGACAGTCACGTGACTGACAATATGGCGGCGGTCAATTTATCGATTCTGGAACGGTCTATATGCAAACTCATAACAGTGTGTCTAATACTACATGTGTTGAGTGCACAGAAACAAGGGCGAGAAGATAAGGGTATAAATGAACATACTGAATGTGTTATTTTGTTTATGAGCTTGAACATACAAAGACTTGACTTTAATCAATTGGGATGTACATGCAGTTTAATAATCAGGTTCAGGGCTTTCCTTTGTTCCGAGCTCCCGGGTTTTGACGCTTGAAAATTACAGAATACCCTAGTTTGACTCTTGAGAAAATTACGTCATGCGTCACATTTGACCCAGGGGAATGTACCGACTTGCGTCAAAGAGATCAAAAGTTATTGAGAGTAATCGATAATTGGCTTGGGGCGGAGTATCTTTTGGTAGACGCTAACCTATATCGCCCGTTTGAAGCACAAGTCCGCCCAGTAGGCGGAGTTTTGCCCATTGAGAAATCTAATAATGACCAATTAAAACACTGCTGGTTCGATGACGCGTGTATCAACGTTCCATTATTTATCTGAGCGTTTGTTATCAGCTGTTTGCAGAGATGACATGTATTCAACCCACCAAAACAGAATGGACTCACCCGCGTCAGTTTTAATAATATCCAATATATAATTATAACATCCCTATCCACAATATTTTGAGAAATACTTCCACAATATGTCAGAATGTATTTCCAATGCTGAATACAGTGTACCCAACCCTGTTTTATTCCATGTTTGCTCCGTTCAAAGACGCGCGAAAGTTATGCTGGCATATGTACTGTCTACAAAGTAAATTTACACGCTTTGCATCAGAGTTGCTAATAATAACCATAGAACTGGTATAACTGACCGTGTGGCAAAGTGACAAATTTGGATGCTGCATCTGCTCATTGATTACAACATACAGTACACTCCACGCGTTTTCCCCAATTTCCCTCCATACTCCGCGGGTTTCGACCTGGAGGGAGATTAAGAAAATCCCGCTATACGCGGCGTTTGCATGATTTTGGACGCGGCGGTTAACGATCGGCAAAACTGATAAGCCGACGCGGCGGCCCTCGGCGTTGGCAACGCGGGGGAAACTCCGCGTTTTACGAGATAACGATCAATTTAATTTTGTTTGAGTTCCTGATTTTCAAATAAAATTACATTTATTACAAGTACATAGATGTACATGTAGTATAATATTTATAATTAAAAAAACAACCAAGATAGATCGATCCCGACGTGGTTGTAGAAGTAGTTGTTGTTGTATAGAAAACTCGTTGATTTACGACACACAAAACGTCGTCTTTTAACTAATACTTACCAATTAATATAAACACAGTTTGCAACATTGTTTTCAGGGCTCGACATTAACGGTAGTCCGACTGTCCGGGACAACCAAATTTTTAGTCCGGACAAGTGAATATAGAATTTGCTAGTCCGACGGGACAAGCGGTCGTTATAATTTAATTACTTAAAAAAATGCATTTAAATCAGTTATTTCTGTGGAGTTACCACAATACTTTTTCAATTATATTATGTTAACGTTTAAACGACAAAGCACAAGGTATTCTGATAGTTCCGTGCTATACTACACCGTACTGTTTACAAGGGAAGCAACCCTTAACGTTTTCCTTTGCCAAGATAACAAGAATATTCTCCCTTGTAAAGAATATGCATTTTACGACACCGGTACACACCGATCCTACAGACAATTAACGAAGTGACGTCATCTCTATGTATAGAATGATTTTACATAACACAAGTTTTTGTCAGGTATTATGGCTTTGTATGTTTAAAAATCAATAATCTCCAGTTTACCGTCATTCTAGTCAGTTCTTTTTGTATTGAAATTGCCTACAATTATGTTAACATGTATTTTGAATGATTACAGTCTTTATGATTTGAGCATTTTGTATTATTTCATTATTTTGCAAAGTACTGAGCAGATTAATATATAATGGTCAGGACAAGTTGCTTTTTGGTCAGGACAAGTGAAATTTTGGTCTACTTGACCGACCGGACAAGTGGCTCCAAAAGTTAATGTCGAGCCCTGGTTTTTATCCCCACGCTTTTTGAAAAAAAGGTGGGGATATTGTGGTGATCTCCGCCGTCCGTCCGTCCGTCTGTCCGTCCGTCCGTCTGTCCGTCCGTCCTGGCCACTATCTCCTCCTACACTAAAAGCACTAGAACCTTGAAATTTACACACATGGTAGCTATGAGCATATGTGCGACCCTGCACTATTTGGAATTTTGATCTGACCCCTGGGTCAAAAGTTATAGGGGTTGGGGTGGGGCCGCGTCAGAAATTATCACTCATTTTTTTAGGTTATTTTACATTTACTTCTTTATTTCTACACCGATTCACTTCAAATTGATACTGGACCTCACCTATGACAACCCGTCTGTAGATCTGCCATAGTCATTAGCACTTTTCTATGGAATTCCATAGAAAATATTATGGAATTCTACGGAAATAGATGGAAATCCATGGAATTTGATGGAATTCCATCCACTTGCCAATTTTCCATCTAAAGCTGTTATGGAATTCCACGGAATCTCGACTAAAATTCCATGCATTTCCACGGAATGTATGGAAAACACCATGGAAAGTTGGACTTAGCCATTTTTTTCAACAGAAATCGTTATGGAAAATAACTTATACATTTTCTTGGATGGAAATCAATGGAAAATAACTTAGAAAATGTTCGCTGGTTGTCTGAAATGTTTTTGTAGTTTAATACATGTATGAATTTATTTGCATCATGTATTTTGTATTTAAAAGAAAATGCAATAAAGATAATTATAAATTTGTTCTAGAAATTGGAACAGTTCTGGAACTGTTCCATATTTGTGTTCTAAAACGTATGTTCTGGAATTGTTCCAAAACAGTTTTTTTAGAATAAATCCAGAACATTTGTGGAAAATGGCTGAGGACTGAAACTATTCCAATAATTTCAAGAACCTTTTTAGAACATTTCAAGGACAAGATATGGTCAAAAATTTCTAAAAATGTTTTAAAATGTAGTTCTAGAACGCTTTCAGAACCAGTAAGTTCTACAAAAGTTCTAATGGGGAATAAGAACACATATAGAACACCTTACACTTACAAATAGCCAAATAGACTTCATAGTAGCGACAGCAGCAGCAGCAGTAGTAGTAGTAGTTGTAGATGTAGTAGCTGTATTAGTAGTAGTAGTTGTTGTTGTTGTAGTAGGTTGTGTTGTTGTAGTAATTGATGTAGTAGCAGTAGTGTTTTTTATATCAGTAGAGGTTGTGGTGGTAGTAGTAGTAGTAGAAGTAGTAGCATTATCAGTTTCTGTAGCAATAGTAGCAGCAATAGAAGTAGCAGTAGTAGCAGTTGTTGCTGTAGTAGCAGTTGTTGCTGCTGCTGTTGCTGCTGTTGTTGTTGCTGTTGTTGTTGGTGGTGGTGTTGTTGATGCTGTAGTAATTAAAGTAGTATTTCTGCAGAAGTAGGAGTAGTTGTTACTTTCAAAGCAATTTCTACAAGTTTAAATTCCTTAACCCTGCCCAAGTGGTATACACACTGTTTTTTTCTCAATATCAAACTCAGCCAGTCCAGGTTGTCAAATAACAATCTATCTGATAAGCCAAGCATGTGTTGTACATCAGATGTTGGGTATGTTTGCTGCAAATCTATTGGTTATAAGATATAACAGCCTTTTCTAATTGGCTGAATTCAAATACAGAAAGTTTACCTGTTAGATTGAAACATGAAACATGGTGGACAATGTACTGGATTAACTTGTTAAAATAAAGTTAAGGAAATTTAACAAACAGAAGAGTTCATTAGTTTTTCCATTAAAAACACTTTCTTAAAATACTTATGTATTTATATCATTTGGAAAGTGACATGAAATATTGCTAAAGAGTGATGCATACAGTGTTTGAGCAGTCTGTCTAGGAATAGAACAACAACTGAAGGTTTGTGATTTTTATTATTTCTAAATATTCCTTTAAATTTAATCTTCTTATGACATTATTGTTGACCTTTTTATGTGATATTTGAGGTTTTAGTATGGCAAATATTAGTTTAAAAGCAGCTGTCACCCAAATTTTCACTTAGTGGAGTTTGCAGGTTGAAAAAGGAAGTAATAAGACCTATGTGGAGAAATTAATAACGTTGAATGTTACAGTATCAGAATTTTATCAAGCAAGGTTATGGAACTGCAGGCTTAAAGGAAGTTTTGTACTGTGCATGTTGAGCACTCAATGCTCATTAATGGTGTTAATGTTTATTATTATCACCCGCCATAGGTGGAGGGATATTGTTTTGGCGTTGTCTGTCCGTCCTTCCATCCTTCCGTCTGTCCGTCTTTCCATCCGTCCGTAGCCATATCTTGGAAGTGCTTTGGCAGATTTCACTGAAACTTGGTATGAGTATGTATATGGATAAGAGGATGATGCATGCCAAATGGCATTGTACACCATTAGTTAATAACAGAGTTATGGCCTTTTGTATCTTGAAAAAATGCTTTTTTGTGTTTCCAAGGCCATATCCTGGAAGTGCTTTGGCGGATTTCATTGAAACCTGGTTCGAGTATATATATGGATAAGAGGATGATGCACGCCAAATGGAATTGTACACCATCTGTTAAAAACGGGGTTATGGCCCTTTGTATCTTTAAAAAATGCTTGTTTGAGTGTCAAATATAATACTTATGTGTCCAGAAGCATGTTGGCCGGGGGATATCAATTCAACGTATTTGCTTGTAAATAAAAAATTAAACCATTGGAATTGGTTTTTAGGTATCTGAGTGTGCATTTTCATACCAATAGAATTACACATCATTCTAATTATAGCAATAATAAATTTGTACTAATCATACCAACAAATTAAGTTATGCTTAGTGCTTTGCGATGTTTTCATTTCGTTTTAGTTCTCTTTCTAAAGACCATTTAACAACTTAATATTTAAAACAATTCATGAATTACGTTCCCTATACATTTTCATTATGTGCTTTAATTACCATTGACCAGTTGATGGAAGATACTGCAGAGTTTGGCAGGGAAATAATCCAACAGCAAAGCGGCTCTTTAACGCATTTACCTAGAGGACTTACAGGGCCACAAATTCATGGTAAATATTGTCATGCCCTGGGCTAGATAAGTTATTTAATGTTAACCACCTGAAAGTATTTTGTCTTTTTGGAATTCAATATATTGGTCTAAGTCAGTTACACTTTTCTGGATCCTGTGATAACTTTAAAAGTTCCAAGTATTTTTTCATGAAACTTGAAACATGAACAGATGACAATAAGGACATTTTGCACGTATTTTCATGTTGTTTATAATGCAAGAATTCTGGTTGCTATGGCAACAAATATATTTAACAAACTTAAAATAGTGAAGTTTAACAGGTAGGGGACCATATTGCTTTGCAATCTCTTGTTATAGTTTGAATGTAAATAACTCTTTGCTTTAGACATTTTTATGATTTTTTATTCTGTAGAGCACATGTGAGCAGTATATAATGTACCTCATACCAAAAAGGACCCGGAGGCAGTGACTGGTGTTCAATATTCTCAGAAGAAAAGGAAAATGGCAGTGGAAGACTTGGACAAACATTTTTAAAAACTAGCCTCTGTGTTAATCCTGGCAGTCTGTGGCTGGTGACATGTTTTATTTTGGTTACTTCTTGTATAAAAAAGACCAGTTATTTATTTTGTGAATTGTATTTTGTGTTTGTTTTTTGTCTTAATTTATTTGTTTTTTTTTTAATTTAGGAATTTGAAACTTGGATAATTGAATTAAGTCCGTGTTCAACAGTACTGAGCATAGTATAATAAATAACAAATTTACAACAGTTGTTAATTTGTTATGTATTATGTTGAATACTGGCTGTCTGCATGGGAATTCGTTTTCTAGAAAGTTGGTTTCAGACTTAAATATTTGAAGTTAACCTTCGGAACTTTTCTAGAATTGTACTGGAACACATCAACTAGAACTGAACTTCTGTTATCATACTGAAAGTGTTCTAGAATTAATAAGGAACAGTTGTTGAACGTTAAAATATATGAGAAAAAACTCTAGAACAATTGTGCGTGATGTGTGTGTGCATGTAATTCGGTGTGTTTATGAACATATGTGAGAAAGAAAGTATACTTGTCATAAGAGAAATGTAAAATTCTACTTCTATGTTTTATATTGTGCCTTTTATAAGTTTTTCTTTTCTCACCTGTATATGTGTGCATGTTTATGGATGTGTTTTTGAATGTGTGCATGCATGCCTGTGGTTAAGAGAGTTGGTACTTTATGAAAATGTAAAACCACTCATTTTTGAATATGTACTGTGACTGCATGTGTGTGGTTAATGATTGATGCCAGATCTTGTTCTTGTTTAACTTCTATGATGAAACCTTTAGTTACATTCACATTTGTTTTTCAAAATCAATAAAATGCCTTTGATCTATAATCTGTTTTTTTCTATTTTATTCCAGCTTTTTATTAAATTCCATAGCTTTTCACGGAATTCCACGGCATTCTATGGAATTCCACGGCATTCTATGGAAATCCACGGCGTTCTATGGAATTCCACGGCGTTCTATGGAATTCCACGGCTTTCTATGGAATTCCACGGCATTCTATGGAATTCCACGGCATTCTATGGAATTCCACGGAATTCTATGGAATTCCACGTCATTTTATGGAATTCCATCCCATATCAAGTCCCCCTTCTATTTTTTTTCACTTTTCCATTGATTGCATGGAATCGGATGGAAAGTTAGTGCCAATACTCCACGGAATTCCATCTAACGATTTCCATAGAATTCCATATGATTCCACGGCAGATCTACAGACGGGTATACGGTCAATCTCAACCATGCATGGCCCCATTCCCAACCCTGGGGCGCCCCGCCCACATAGGCCACACCCACCAAAAATTTCCATTTACTATAATTTTTTCATTTCTACACGGATTCACTTCAAATTGATACCGAACTTTTGTTATGACATTAGGGTCAATCTCAACTATGCATGGCCCCAATCCCAACCCTGGGGCGCCCGCCCACATAGGCCACACCCACCAAAAAATTCCATTTACTATAATTTTTTCATTTCTACACGGATTCACTTCAAATTGATACTGAACTTCTCTTATGACATTAGGGTCAATCTCAACTATGCATGGCCCCATAACCAACCCTGGGGCCCCGCCCACATAGACCACACCCACCCAAAATTGCCTTTACTATAATTTCTTCATTTCTACACCGATTCACTTCAAATTGATATTGAACTTCTCTTATGACAATACAGTCAATCTCAACTATGCATGGCCCCATTACCAACCCTGGGGCGCCCCGCCCACATAGACCACACCCACCCAAAATTGCCTTTTACTATAATTTCTTCATTTCTACACCGATTCACTTCAAATTGATACTGAACCTCTCTTATGACAATACGGTCAATCTCAACTATGCATGGCCCCATTACCAACCCTGGGGCGCCCTGCCCACATATGTCACACCCACCCAAAATTGCCTTTTACTATAACTTCTTCATTTCTACACCAATTCACTTCTAATTGATGATGAACTTCTCTTATGACAATACGGTCAATCTCAGCTATGCATGGCCCCATTACCAACCCTGGGGCACACCTAGGTCAAACATTCGGCGTGGGGATACGCGTCGGCCTCTGCCGCGCCATTTCTAGTTATTTTGATAATTTAATCCAAAGTTTTCATGTTAGCAGGTGATTTTCTATACTGAACATGTATACAAATGACCAAGGACCCTAAAAATCTCTCAAATCTGTGTGAATTGACAGTTTGACGTAATCAAAGAAAAGCCGCTTCCTGTCTAAAGGCATAACTTACTCAAGTGAACACGTTCAACGAATGCATGAGGAATGGTTTTAATTGTCGGAACAAAGTCAATTCTCTGCTCGCTAATGCATTGATTTTCTCTTTGTTTGTAGGTTATTCCATTGATTGCTAAAAGGTGGTAACTATTGACTTGATAATTGCATTTAATATTCACAGTTGTATTCTTGTTGCGTCGACATTCTAAACAATGTTTACCAGTAATTATGGACCAAATCGGCAGAGTGACATTCACACATGTTAATCCTTTTTGTCAAAACACCGCAGACAGCAGTCTACACAATTGGTCAGTAGACAAGCTTTGCGTGTTTTCATAACGTCAAACACTTAAAATCCAGTTCCGCCAAAATGTCTTCTTTATTCAGTTTACAGTACAATTAGTGTTAAAATAATTACTCTACTAAAATACCGTAACGATAAAGATTCGGCGTGTTCGATTTGAAATTATTTTAGAGGAAATATCAACTTTTTCGCGATATAATTTCGTTAATAAATACCGAAGAAACTTTTAACCGAAATCAACAAAATTCAATGTTCTCTGCGCTACAAAGTTTGTATAAAAAAAATCAATACACGCACGCTTTGCAGGAGTATACATTGTACCTTGACCTTGTACATTGCAGCATAATTTTCGCGCGCTTTTGTCTGGAAATATATACATGATGACTGTATATTGGAAGCATTTGTAAACGTCGTGTTAACAATTAAAAATCGTAGTGTGTTTCGGATTACTAATTATTATTCTCATTTGGAAATTTTACGGAACATTATTCTTGTGTCATATGTGTTATGTTTTGAATATTAATTTGTCAAATGTATTATATTAGACTAATTCATACTGTAGACGTACCTGTGAATTAAAAAAACATCATTTTTATACGTATTAATTTTCTATACAATTATCTTTTTTATACATGTACCACAGTATTTAAACAATTTATTATAACAATGTTTTTATTTTTTGGCATGCCCAGTAGCACACTGCTAACGCAACGTTGCGCGGCGATCACTGATAAGAACGGAAAGTGTCTGCATTTACCGACTAGCCTAAAGTAATACACGCCGCGGGAATTAGCGAACGCGGCGTAACACCGAGCGTTTTATCGAGTTCACCTCGCTCTTCCAACGCCGCGTGAACACTCGCTAGCAGAAAAAACCCCGCGGAGGGAGCGCGTTTTTTGGGGAAAACGCGTGGAGTGTACTGTAGGTGTAATAATTGACCATTTGAGACGGCATAGAAAATCGGCGTGTTTGTCGCACGTCCTCGGTAAAGATGGCACATGAAATAATTAAATCCGGATTTGAGCCGTCCAGGGTCGATTTTGAGATGATAGGAAATCCAATTAGTTAGTTTAAGAAGTTATTTTGATGGTAAACGGCTGGCACTGACATGAGAAGTAACTGACAAAACATCTTTTGTTTTGTTTTAAAACATCTTCGCTACTTTCCCAAAACCGTACCATTCTACGAACGTTGCTATAGTTGTCCGCCAACTATAAATTATCTATTAGCAAAGTAAAGCACTGCAATATCATACTTAAAACAATATGTCAACCGAATTATATATCAATTGCGTATTTGCTAGGTTACTTATTACTGGCTTTCATTTTCTGCAGACAAACAAAACACTTATTTTATTTCATTCGCAAACGACGTATCTCTACCCGTTTTCGCATACGGTATGGTTCGTCGATTTTAATTTATTTCCAACGGTCTTTATAACATTTTTTATAGAATGACAAATACACATGCGGTGTTATGGATGGTCTGATTGATAAAATTTTGCATTGTACTCGCAAGAAATTGCACATATAAAGAAAATAAAGAATAACAATAAGCAAGGGCTGGAGGGGCTCTGCCCTCTATTCCCTTTATCCTACGGTCTCTGAATCTCTGCTTAATTTTCTGTATTTCAAATTTGGGACAATTGACACCCCTGATATATATTACATGTATGTCACTACAAGTGCGAGTGTATTTTTCAAATGTTGGTCACAATGTATGTTTGCATTATCTCTTTTATTGACTGGAATAAATTAAGAAATAAATGTTTAGATATTTGTAAATTTGTTGCTTTATGTATATAAATATATATATATATATATATATATATATATCTCAGTAATTCGCTTTAAGTACAAAAGATCATTGACTCTCCTGCGTTATTATTATGACTCATACAAATTTGATTTTGACTCTTGAAAATTTGGTCCCAAGAGTCATTGACTCTTGAGATTGGAGGTCTAAGGAAAGCCCTGAGGTTTTTATTTTTTAATCATATTCATGTGGAAACTGCCGTATTCACATGCAATACGCAGCTGCTGTCTAAATGTATATGTTTAATGCCACATTCCATAATGACTGAATATCTTTACTTTCAAAACATGAAAATGAATTAAATGAGCGAAATAATGTAATTAAATTCAGGTGAAAAATATTTGATTATATTTTATTTAAATATGGTTTGGTAAATTATTTACTGGTAAAACAATTCTTGTTGATAACAGTAAATTCGTAATAATAAGTATGTTGTTTATTTTTTGTCTCACACATAAAGTGACAGGTACACTCATATATTTAGCGTTAAGCTTATGATGTGGATCTTCATCATAAATCTAAATTTTTGCTATTAGTAATTCCTACTGAACACCAACCTATGTTCAATCTGTGTATGCCATAAGCGATAGTTTTTACCAACTGTTAATTCCTGAGGATTATGAAAAAAACAATAAGTTTACCACATTTCATGACATAAGCTCTAACAGTGCGGAAGATATGCAAAGAGTATTGTGTCCAAAGCCAAAGGTGATATTCCTGGTCTGTGTAATTTTGCGCAGTAAATGAGGTCCATGCACTTCTTGTCTATGCACTTCTTTCAAGATAGATGCTAACACTCCCGCAAGCATTGTTGCATTTATATTTTTTTAACGTTAATTAACAGGGATCATATTTTTTCGGTTTTGTCAGTCCTAGACCGATTGGGGTCATGAAAGACCGATTAAAAATCCCAAACAGTCGGTCCGATTCTGTTTGTTATTAAAATTCCCGAAAAGACGCGTCTGAATGCACGCGCTGTAACTAAACAAAACATGCCGATACATTTTCCACCAGCGTAATAATCCGGTAATATAATTATGAATGAAAGTCACGGATCTGATCGACAGAACAGCAGAAAGTTATTTTTATGGGCGGAACTTCATATAAAATAGTACACAAGAAAAATAATATACATTGAATAAATCTTTAGTAAAACCGTGTTAGAATCAAAATAATTCGTGTACTTTATACTTTGTTGTTGAATAACTCACGACCGGAAAATTATATGCGTGGTTTCAAATGCTTCACTCTCGTGATTAAATCCCTACGCATCTAAACTATCGAACGTGGGTTATTTGACAACAAATTATTTCTTAATTATTTGGTTTGTTGTTGTCATTAGCCAACCTGCGCACAGACATTTGTTTGGTTCAGTGCATGTTTGTAAGATATTATCGAGTCGACAACAATTTAAAACATCGGTATAGACTTACACAGATTAATCGTATTGACAACGATGAAAAAAGTCTGATAAAACAGCACACGAAACAACAATGAAGTACCAAATTATAAAACCAGTTGAGAAAACTCGTTCCGTTTTAAAAAAATGTCTACGGGAATTTTACTTGTACATGTATTATACCACCCATGAATGGCAAAATCAATGGTATATATTTTAACGTAATTAGTCATGATTTCGGATACACATTTTCGGATACTTTTCCCCATTTACAGGGCTTGCACTAAGAAATAAATTTTGGAAGTCCTGACTTCCTGCCCTTTACTTATGGAAGTCCCACTCAGAAATGTTGGAAGTCCAAGCAACTTAAATGGTGATGTTAACGGAATGTCAACTGTGTAAATGATCACAAACTCTTCCCATCCATGTTTGGGTCACTGTACACATCTGTGAAAGTATCTAGATATATCATACAACAAGGCAGAGACTACCCTAGGCCTTAAAAATAGGAAGAAGTTTGGAAAATCAGGGAGAAGTTTATCGACTTAAAAACAAAACATATCAATTTCTAAACTTTTATTATTTCTATCATTATAGTTTTACTATGTTCATTTGTTAAAACAATAAATTCTCATTAAAATCTACTTCATCATAACACATTTAAGTCATTTAACACATTTAAGTAATCTACGATATGTACCGGTAGCACCATTTCATCACATATTTATCGTCACTTTATTATCATCATCCCTTTAACTGCATTTGCAACAAAACACAATCTTAAAGCATGGAACATCTAGTTTATCTACCGGTATTACTGTTTATCCGAATTCTATACATGTCCAAAATATGTACACTTAAGAATGCCTTACCTGTTTAACTTTAATAATCCAAACTTTCATAGTTGTTATCTGGTTTAACAAACCTTATCAAATGTTTGGGTTAAATCCAGTTTATGCTTTCTTCATTATTGAATCACCATTACTTGTAATTTGAATCGCCAGCTTCAACTGAACTGAACGCGGGTTGAATGTTACAATACGTCCGCCATTTGCAATGTCGAAGGCCATGACGTAGCGATTTAATTCTACTCGGATAATTTATATCTAATCGAGGAAATGTGTTTTCTGAATGTTTCTGACTAGTAATGACTTGTTAGTATAAAAAATGAACTGTGATTCCAGTTTATATAAGATAGGTGTTACTTGTAATTATCGGTGGATTAACAAACTAAGAAAACTCGCGGGACCTAAAACAGTAGTGAATCTACGTATTTAATTAAACTTTGATCCATTTTGTTTTTCTTTTATTATTTTTCCCGACTTTCTTTAACCGTGCCGTCTGCCAAAAACCTGCAATTATCACGTAATCATTAGACAACTTACGGCACGCGCAAAAAGGCACGAGTGTGTTGTTATAGCAACCAATATTAAGCGACAGCTTTGTCACAGTCAATTTGCGATCCGTGCTGGGGGTAAATTGTGTAACCGTTAGATAAACAATAAACTTGCTAATCCCCTGCGGATGGTAGCACGCCTTTGCAAACATAAGGAGGAAAGGAGGCAGAGTTAAGACTTAACGAGACGTATGCAAAACACATTGAGTCTGCACAGGGGACAAAAATACCACTCGTCCGCTCGTATTAACGAGTAAAATCTCGAAAGGACGAGTGAATTTCCCTAAAGCTCTCGTCCTACAGGACGAGTGAAAAAGGCTGATGTTAAAATATGTATTTTCTGACGAGTAAGACTTGTTTTCATTAAATAAAATCATTTTCTTAAATCATATCTATTCCGAAAGTAGATCGCGAATGAACCGGAAATTGTAATTGTAAATTTCATACAGCAGGTGCGCGTTGTTATGCGAGACTGTGTCCCCAGTAAATATTGGCTTTTTGGTGTAAACTTTGCGCGTCCATGGTGACAGGGAACCAACCTATGCATTCACTGTAAGTATTGATTTTTAAAGAATTATTTAAACGCGAAGTAGAATCTACGGTTTCAAACCAGTCTGAATTTCGTCAGAAAAATGTCTGACATACGAGCGTTCTTTAAAGTTGGCGGTAGCGATGTTCAAACGTCCGAAACGGAAAGCACGCGAGTAATAGAAAAACGGCAAACACAAAATTGTCTTCAATTATTTATTGTGTGTTCCTCATAAATAAAGTAATTTATTTCACTGCTTAACATTTATTTTGTGATCAGCTGGCATGAACAACTGAGTAAGCAGCAATTTAGCAGTGATACAAGAAACTTTATTAGTCATATCAGCCCTTTGCAATCTTCATTTCACCCATATTTTAAGGACAAGTGCATGTGTTTGCAGGACGAGTGAAAATTTTAATGCACTTGTCCTGCAGGACGAGTGCAGTTTAGAAATATTTTTGTCCCCTGCTGCACAAAGCAGTGTTTATTGAAGCGTTATTTTAATCAACAGCTTACGTCACGAGTTGCTATTTTCGGCATATGACCAATTTTTAGGAGTGCAGTGGACGTCATGGGGTTTTGTTAGGTCCTCGGATGTTTCGCCCCCAAGACGTTTCCGCCCTGGTCGATTCACAGCTGGTCGTTTCGCCCCCATATTAGCGGAACACTAGGTGTTGAGTAGTTTAATTGGTGACCATTATATAATCATCAAAGAAAGTACCCTGAAGCATGAGTCTTAAATTAACAATGTATTTCATTCCCTCATTATGTAATTGTGATAAAACAGGTGTTAGTTATGGTAGGTATAGCGCTAACCATTTGTAGAAAACGAAATGTGAAAACATTTGGAGATCCGTATTAAAAAAAATAACAGTGCTGCTATATATTGTAATGTAAATAAATACGACTCATTCAGTTTATAAATGTGCTTTGCTGTAATTTATTATTGTGTGCTATGTATACTCGAATAAACTATGTGTTCTGTTCTATTGTATTCAAAAAATATTCATGTAGTGCAATTTCATATTTAATACAATACAATGTATGGAAATAAAGCATTTGGTTTCTTGTATGCGTGATATTCTATTAGTATTAAACTATTTATTAAATTCAATTAAAAATGACTTTGTAAATGGAAATAATATTAAGAAAGTGATGACATATTATAATGTTAAAGTCGTAAGACAAAATTAAACATCTTAACTGCGATAATTTCCATTTATTAACTTGACAGCTTACGCACAAAGTGGTGCTTGGGCAAGAATCAATTACTGACACCCGCCTTCGATTGTCAATAAATAAACAAATCAGTTTTCTTTTAAAGTGCTCCCTTAATGGATATTTGATTAACAGTCTGAACAGATGTTATAAACATGCAGTTCAATGCGGCCAGCTTATCTGTTAGAACATTGCCGCTAATTCGATGTTGTTGCGTAATGTTATTTTAACTATCAGATAAAGATCGTCGTGTATTCGCTGCACAGTAAAAATTATTTTATAAAATGTCGTTTTTTAGGGTTATTATTATTATTTATTTATTAATAATGAAATGGTAACTCAACTTGTTCTATTATGTACTTGATTTACTAATAAAACGATATACATTTACTTATTATAAAAAAGTTATTATATAATCCATCACTACCTGCGTGCTTGCGGAAAACTATACGGACCGCCAGACATGGAGTAATGTACGCTGTCGAACTCACCTACCTGCGTGCCTGCGGAAAAGTACTGAAATATCAAATGTGTTCATCGCTTTGTTTTAAATTGTTATTTTATGCCAAATAAATAAACAAATAGACTCTAGGGACATTTCTTCGTGTTGTCATACGCTGTTATGTTTATGTACTTCATAAAATATATAAATAAAGAATGCTTTCATTGTCGTTTTAGGTAACTAAACTACTGAATTATCGTATGTGTTCATCGCGATGTTTTACACTATTATTCTACGTTATTTTATGCAAAATAAATAAACAAATAGACTCTAGGGACATTTCTTTGTGTTGTCATACGCTGTTATGTTTATGTACTTCATAAAATATATAAATAAAGAATGCTTTCATTGTCCTTTTAGGTAACTAAACTACTGAATTATCGTATGTGTTCATCGCGATGTTTTACACTATTATTCTACGTTATTTTATGCCAAATAAATAACAAATAGACTCTACGGACTTTTCTTTGTGTTGCTTATACGCTGTTGTGTTTATGTACTTCATAAAATATATAAATAAAGAATGCTTTCATTGTCGTTTTAGGTAACTAAACTACTGAAATATCGTATGTGTTCATCACGTTGTTTTACACTGTTATTCTATGTTATTGTATGTCAAAAGAATAAAATGGTCAGAAAAATTATTTCTTTTTAGTTTTTTGTTACTACTCTAGAGTCTAGATTATAAGTTTAATCATTGACGTGATAAATAGCCTCTTATTAAAAATTATATAATGGTCACCAATTAAACTACTCAACAACTAGTGTTCCGCTAGTATGGGGGCGAAACGACCAGGTGCGAAACGACCAGGGCGGAAACGTCTTGGGGGCGAAATAACTAGGGTGCGAAAAAACTTGGGCGCGAAACGTCTGTAAATCTTTTGTTATCGGCGTATGGAAACAATTATCGGGCGTAATATACGGCCGTACGCCACTTAGTGCAAGCCCAGTCATTTATATCCGGACCAATTGATGTTGCGGGAAAATATGATCCCTGTTAATTAAGTACAAAAAGTTTTTCATTTACATATTCAGGGGAAACATTTACGATGTCGATGATTTAGACATGAGACCAAAATAATGAAGTTCGGCACCTTTCTTTATTATGCTTAAGTTAAATAAAATCATTTTAGAACAAATGCGCCCTAAAACATAAATGGCATCCCTGCATATGAAAAAACATCAATAAAACACAGTTTCGCGAGATTTTTTTGAGTTTTTTTTAAATTATAACATTGTTTTTAAAAGTAAACAAAAAATGAAATACATGTTTAAGAGTTTGAAAACAGTACAAGGGGTTACTATACATAAAGCATAGCTTCATAAACTTGTTTAAGATTAAAACAAATTATATTTTTTTGCTTTGCTAAATTACATATTGTTTTGTAAAGAAATTGAATGTTTTGTTGCATGATAATGTTCAGACATATATTACCCGTGTTATCTTTAACAAACATCAAATAAGCTTTTGCCCGTAAAGTAGGTAGCACCTGTTATCATATTATTCTACTATAATAACTCTGGTGAATATGTTACATAATACCATTTCCAAGTGAATATTTAAGTGAATATATCATTTTTGTTGACATGTCCAAATTCAAAAACACATTTTCGGAGAAATTCGGATGACTTCCGGTTTAGTTATGTTTACGACCTTAACCTTCAAAATAACCGTGCAATGACATGCGCAGCGGAAATGAACTTTTTCTTTAGTTGTTTCCAGCGGGTTTTTTTCCACCTGTTTGGGAACAGGTCCTGTCCCCTAGAAATTGGGAATTTTTGAGTCGCGAAATCCTTCAAATTGGGAATTTTCGCGTCGTGAAATCCATCAAATTGGGAAATATCAAAAATCATACAAATACATCAACTGGAATCTATTTTATGTAGTAAACAATGCTTTTATACACTATCAATGGCATTCTGGGATAGGGTAGATCATAAGTCTGTATAACAAATACCAATTTATTAAAAAAAAAAATAAGAACTGGTTTTCCAGATAGAATTAATGGGTATTGCCGCAATATAACTGAAAATTGTTTAAAATGGCATAAAGCTCAATTAAACAATTACTTTGTGTGGCATTTTGAGATAACTTGTCTAAATTAAAAGGACAAGCAGATGACCATTGTTATAATGGAAAACAGAAACTTAGGTTGACTGTTCACTTGATGTGCAAGGCGAGTCAATGTGATAACTAGCCGAGGGCAGTACCGCTTTACCAACTGGCTCGGCTGAAAATTCTTGAAGGGTAACATCATCGGACCTCACGGAGAATTTAATTTTCTTTGGTTCAGGACGAAACCCAAAGTCTTCAGACTTTATGCTTGGCTGATTTCGTTTTGTTCACTTTCTTCAAGTAGTATTTTGAATTGTGACTCATTTTCTGGCTATTTATATAAAAACCACGATGCGAGTGTGCAAAATCGTCGGAAGTAGTTGACTATTCAACTTCGCCGCGAGTATTTGAATAGTAAAACGAGATTTCGGATTTCCATATTTGGGTTTGTTTACTACGTAAAGACTTCGCTACGAATAAAACCAAAACCCGGGAAAATATTTTGTCGAAGTCGGCATTACGAAATATCTATCATTCTTTTCGGATAAGGGTTTTATTTTGTATATCGAATCTGTATTTAACGAGAACGTTCAATAAACAACTGTCACGAACATGTGAAACATTGTTATCGAAGCGTACAAAACAAGGTCAATTTTACTACTATTGCCTTATTTGGTTGACTGTTTCCCCGCCAGCATTCAATAATGCCGCATTATGTATGCCGGCCGGGAACAGTCAACTTGGTAACTAGGTGGCTCCACCTATCGGAAGTTGCGTCTGCCTCATTCTAAAAGAACAACAACAACTACAACAACAACCGTTTCCTTTTCATACTTGTTTGCTAACTTCTGAAGTCGTTTTGAGACAAAAAATATAGTCTATTTGGGATTTTCGAATCGATACAAGGCAGTTTTTATATAAACTATTTTGGATAAGACTGTTTTCTAAATTGGGAAGGGTCCGTCGGCGATTTTGTGACCAGGTCCGGTCCCGATTGGGAACAGGGCCGTTTACCGGACCCGTTCAAAGAAGGAAAAAAACCGCTATTCGTATAGAAAAATGGTAACTTTCTTCATTTCCTTATATATAAATGCCACAACGAAGTCAAAGGGCAAAAATACCTGTTTTTCCATCAACCAAAACCTATTTTCATGATTTATATCATTTAAATATTATTAATTTGCATCTTTTTTATCATCGGTAGGTGCGCAAAGAAGCAGACTATCGAATGACGTCACAGGCTTTCCCAGGAATTTTAAATCTCGTGTAAAAAGCATTGTTTAGTGACATCATGTCAGGCATCAAAATGGCTTCCTCAAACCCGGAAGCAAAATAAATCTTGCTTTTTTGTGAAAGATTTACGTCCTATTTGATCACAGTAATAAACTAAAACTAACAAAACCTAGAAATCAACTTTTGTTTAAAATACTTAAAAGAAATATAACTCAAAAACTTACCAATGACTCTGATGTTATCCTTTAAAAAAAAATCCGGTTTAACATTACAGTAGAAGCGAAACAAAATGGCGTCCAAATCGTTTCCGACGTTAACTCGTGGGATAGTGGTATTCTATCAGGAAAACAACATAAAACTACTAAAATACTTACGTTACGTTGAAACGTGAAGTTCTTTTTAGAATTTCTTGGCGCACTCGAACACAACCTTTGCAGTGTCATTTTCGGAGAAATGGTCCAAACAACACAAACTTATCACGGTTTGGGCAGGGCGAAAGTTGAGAAATGACAATGTGAACAAAGCAAAAGCAAAGGTTACATTGCGCTAATTGTGTTCATCCTTGTTTCTGATAAATTTAGTCTTAAACCAGCAGTTGAAATCGTAAAGTGTATAACAGTGTTGTTAGAATAATGACTCATTCTTCTGACTGCGTTATCATTTCAATAGGACAAGTTGCATTTTCCATTATCAAGTTGAATAATATCGGGCTAAGTTGGAATTTTAAAGAAGTTGTAATTATGGGTTTATAAAACTTTTACTGATCTTGTTAAGTGAAAGGGAAAGCCTAAGCTCGAACGAGGGATACCATGAAATAGTTAACTCTGAATTGGTCGTTGTCGGCTCATGTATTATTTTAAGTTACGACGGGTACCCTGAAGTATACTTCACTGTACCCAGGGTACGGAACATACGCTCAAAGGCATCCGAAAATACTCATAGGTACTTTGCATTATACAGTTTCTAGTATACTTAAAGAGTACCCTGGGTACTATGAAGTAATACCTTAGCCGACAATCACCAATCGAGCGTAATTAACTATTGCAACGTAATAATTTACTTTAACTGGTTTAAAAAAATTCAAATCACTAGCAGTTCGATAAATTGTATATATAACGGTCTAAACTTAAATTAAAGAAGTCATCATCAGTCCATTAGGCTGAGTAGGTAACTGCCAATGCGTGCGCGCCTTTGAGAGACTCCATGAGGCAGTGACAAAATATTTTTTTTACTTACTTACTAAGCCTTATGTAATGACTTGACAAAACCAATTATTGTGTATATTAATGTAATGTTTCTTATACAGGCTTTTCATTGCCTTACGAAAAAGAACAATAATTTTAGTAGGCACTAGGCCGACTAGGGGCCTTGGGCGTGAGCCCCAACAGTTTCACTGCCTATGGGTCTCCATGGTGCTTAATCCGGCACCTGTTCCCAAGATTGCATTGATGGAACCATTCATATTCATATCATATATTTTACATAAGATATTGCCTGTTAATTGTCTCATCATATAACAAAGCAAGCGCATCGATGTTTATGCATAAACATCCGAATTGTATTATTCACAATTTTTATTTATGGATCTTTCTTTACAACAGCTTTCATTACAAAACCATTCATGTTTGCTGTTTCGTTACCACAGATGGTACTAATTAAAGCGTGTTAATTTTCATGCAAACTGAGAGAAAGTATCATAGAAAGGGTCATCACTATATTTAGCGATATCACAACGATAAACTCTTGTTTAAATGTCTATGTTACTCTTTAGGAATCTATAAAAGCACTATAGGATTATGTCGACTATGTTAAATGTCCATTTTATATTTCCAGTCCGCATTTCAGACCTACATTAAGCATGTATTCAGCTGTTTCCCAATTACACGTGATTGCTTTGTTATATAAATTGTACCACCTGATTTGTGTATGGTCAATCTAGTAAGAAAAGTCATTAAGACGGTTTTTGGTAAAAAAAAATGAAATAGCTAGATCCAAAATTATAGATAGGTATTTGGGGGAAAGAACTGTTGAAATATATACGGTTTTTATACTAAAAATTGTTAATGACATTGTTGAGAAATAATAGGCTTGTAATTACAGCTTATGGTATAAGTCGAACATATGCCACTATACAATGGTATCACGACCGATGGATGTAATGATAAACAGACAATGCAAAAATTGTTTATATGAATGCAAGTTTCACTTTACTGAATTGTTTGTTTAACTTTATCATCGTCCTTAAATCGTGATGCAATGTTTTATCAAGTGATCATATTCAAGCTGTGTGCACTTGTAACACCAGAATATCTTCACAAATATACAAACTCTCGAAGGTTGTTATGTTAGTTGCGATCGATTGGTCGTTACGGCTCAGGTACTATTTTAAAGTACCCCGGATAGTCTTAAGTATACTACAATGTTGTTATGGTCATGAACAACTCAATGATTTCCTTAAACAGGCTAATACTTTCCACAACTCTATTGAATTTGCTAGTGAAGTATCGAATGAAAAACAGGTATTTCTTGATACTGTCTCACGTATTTAAGGGGAACACCTTGTGACTGACTTTTATTCTAAACCAACGGATAGTAATAAATACATTCTTCTATCTAGCTGCAAGCCACGGCATTAATGCAGAAATATTCCTTTAAGTTTAGCAGTCCGTATTAGACGCATATGCACCCAGAAAAGTGCCTTTGAATTGAGAACACAAGAGCTAGCTCAATACCTTCGCAGGCGAGAATACGACGATGATAGTGTTTGCCAGGCTATAGCTAAAGCGAGCGCACTACAGAGGGACGAATTGCTTACAAACAAAAAAAGGTCACACATTCAAGATTTCCAATTGTAGTAACCTGCCATCCGGAGTTGGCCAACATTACTGCAATTATTGAAAACCACAGGTCCAAAATCATGACATCGACAAAACTACAAACATGATTCCCTGAAAAGCCTGTTATAGCCTACCGAAGATCAAAATCTCTATGGGACATACTTATGCGTGCAAAAGTAACACCCGCAACTGTGGAAAATGCCACAGCTGAGTCAGTCCCACGCAACACTGCTCGTTGCTAAACATACAATATTATGCAACCAACACAGACATTCAAGAGTATATCAGGCGCCATTATGTCCATCAAGGGTACCAACAACTGCATAACAGCAAATGCAGTATACCTCATGACGTGTAATTTGTGCAACAAACAATATGTTGGTGAGACAAAAATGACTTTGTGCAACCGCATAAACTTGCATAGGTCTGATTGGAAAACACGTAAATGAATTATGTAACAGATCCTCGTTGCAGAACATTTAAAGTCTCTATAACGCTCAAAATCAACGAAAATTTTGTTAAGTATTTCTAAAAATAAAGTTAACACCTTATTAATCAGTGTTCCTTATAGCAATAGCCAAAATTTCAACGCTAGATGTGGTATGATTACATAGATTTTTGTAGATACAAAAAGCTCGTTTTTATTTATTTGTGGCCACAATTAATTCTATTTTAATTTCCCGCGAATATATCTATTCATACGACACACGAACACCATGTTAGTGTTCATGTGTCGTATGAATAGAAATGCAAAACAATAATAAAAACGAGCATTTTGTATCCACAAACATCCATTTTACCAGACCACATCTGGCGTTGAAATTTCGGCAATTGCCATAAGGAACACTGATTTTTAATTGGTTAAGTTTATTTTACGAACAATTGTACGAAATTTTCGTTGATTTTGAGAAGTAATGTTACTTTAAGCGAACCTGATAACACGTTTGATAATATCGTCCTGTGCTGTATTTAAGCTTATGAAAAATGGTCAACTGGATACGGCGACTCAATACTCTTCAGCCCCGTGGCATAAATAAAAACGACACATACAAATAAAACAACTTAATGCAAAACCTCACATCCATTTTAACAATTTAATGTTAGATCGATATAATAGACATTTGAAGCGACATTTTATAACACACAATTTTAATAAGTGAAAGTAAATACTCACAAAACAAAACATACATATGACACAATACTGAATGCAAAATGCTCACTGCAAAGTTAAATATGTTATTATTAAATCGATAGAATGAACATCACGGGCGTTAGTCTATAACACAATTTTAATATGCGTTAATAAATAAATACAAAAATATAAAACGACACATAACTAAAAAAATAAGACTGAATGCAAAAAGTTAACTTCAATGTTCACAATTTTATACGATATCATGAACATCGCGGGCGCCAGTCGAAAGCAAATAGTTCAAATCAGTTGAACGAGGTTTCCTGTGGCTGCGCGATTTTACAACACAATGCTGCGACTGTGCATTCGCACTGATGAATCTTAAACTCATGTCTCTATATACACATGAAGAAGATGGAGAGTAAGTTGGTTCCTTTTTCCTAGTTCCTTAATTATTCCTTATTCGAATAAGGAATCAGAAACTGTTCCTTATTCCCTATATAAGCTTAACATATTTGATATAGGGTTTTTAAAGAAAAATAATACATATAATTCTTAAGTTAATCAAAACAAAACAACTCGAATACATTTACTTTATGTATTACGTTGCGTGTTCATGTTTCTTCCTCGCGCCTGCATAAGGTTTCTTGTTTAAACCGAACCGATATGTTCTAATCCGAATACCAACTTCACATCCACAAAATCTAAAGCATATAACATTATTTTATATGTATGTGATATAAAAGTGCTATCTTGTATATTTTAACATGTCTGTATTTACTAGGAAAAAGAAACCAACTTACTCCCCATTTGAAGAAGACGTATTGTTGAAAGCGCTAGGGTATAAGATACTTATTGTTTACACTGTTCGAACATTTTTTTTCTCATATACATATATGAGGTATCAGTTATTTATGTCTGTGTATTGAGATTAAATTCTTACATTACACATGCTTGCAATTTAATGATGAACTTGATGTTGACTATGCCAATGACATATGTTTTTTAATGACTTTGTGACGGTAACTCTTAAAGGGGCCTTTTCACAGATTTTGGCATTTTTTTAACTTATTCATTAAATGCTTTATATTGATAAATGTAAACATTGGATCATAAAAGCTCCAGTAAAAAATCAAGAAAATTTTTTAAAAAAAGTTAAAGAACATTGCCCGGAGCAGGTTTCGAACCAGTGACCCCTGGAGTCCTGCCAGAGTCCTGAAGTAAAAACGCTTTAGCCTACTGAGCTATTCCGCCGAGTACACATTCTTGACGTATTTTATACCTTATATAAGCAATCTTCGTAGTTTCACAAAATTTAACGACAAAAACAGAACTCTCCAAATTATTCAATCGTTTCGCGTTGCAACGCTTTATAATTTGTAGGTTTTAAAATCGTCAAAAGATGCATATAATGGCTATATTAGAGCATGGTTAATGTTCAGTATTACTGTTTCCTCACAAATATCATAACTAAAACGAAAACTTACGAATCTGAAACAACTTTTTTCAATTTTGTCAATTTACCAAAGCGTGAAAAGATCCCTTTAAATACATGCATGTAATTATATACAGAGTATGCAGGTGTCTGCTTTTTAACCGATAACGCTTTTAGCTATCACATTTCATTGAACATTCATATCATCACCTTGTGATGGTGAACATTAAATGCTTCAATATGATTCATTCTTTCTTTTCATTTGGACATTTAAAGATATTATACAAAAATCTTCACAATGTCGGAGGTATTTAATGATTGTGTGAATATTAAAAAAAATCTTCGCAATAAATAGCTGGTTTTATGTGAGCTCGACCTGAGAATTCTAATACTACAAAATGCAATATTAATGGGAAAATCACTATGCTCCATAAAACATCAGGATAGATCATTTTGTAAAGTATTTCAGTACATTCTGTCCTTTACACAGACTTCCTAGAGGATATGCTAGCTTTAGGGAGCTTTAGGGAAAAGACACTAATATATGGATACTAACAAAGCTGTCATATTTAAAATCCTTTCCAAATCACATAGGAAATCAACCTTTACTATTTTAATGAAACTGATCTCGGTAGACAATATCGGTCAGTGGTGTCTGTACCTATGGATTATATGGGTTATCCAAATTTGTGGATTACAAATATGTTTATGAGGATATCAATTGTCTCAGTGGGAGCATTTACTTTATTCAGTTCTCCAGCCATACCTAAATGGAAGGGCACAGGTCGCTGCCCAAATCTAATGGTCCTACAGCCCTATTTGACCTACAACATGCAATTTTATTGAACAGATAACATTTTATACAAACACTGAATATCTTAATTGCAAATAAATTATTTGAATTCTAAAGAAACAAGTTTTATCAATTATAGAAACACTGTTTTCAAAAGCGTATGCTTTAAAATTAATAGAAATCTTTATAGGGCGCATGATTGAACGAGCACATTAATTAAAGTAAAGCTGGCAGGCTCAACAATGAACATACTTCTTATTTTTTACAGTGTGAAGAAAACAAACAAATATTAACAAATTTAACCATTTTCAGTGAAATTATATATTTGGATTTAATGTGAAACTGTGTAATATAACAAAATGTGAAGGTTCAACATGAACAAATCGCGGGATAAGGAAAAAAAGACAGAAATAGTAGTGGCAATGAATCAAACAGCAGACAAGTACATAAACAAAGAGGCCCGTCTGGGGACACCAGTTGTGTAAATTTATCAATAAGTGATGTATTAGATTCAACGAACACAGTGCTTTACGGTGAGGATTTTAGTGTATTCGCTAGTGTATCTGACAGTCAAGTAATGGCTGAAAATAGTGTAGAGCCGACAATCCGGGACCTTATGACCCTTTTACAGAATGTCAGTGGTCGGTTAGAGGCTAGGGAAAAAAAGATGGGCGTGATTGAGAATATTGAGAAGAGGATGGGTGCTATAGAACAGGATATGAACAAGCTTTGGGTGGCAATTGAGGATACAGTGAAAAAAGTGGACAAGCGCGTGACGCGCATCGAGGACAAGGTAGATGGTGCCGACATCCATGCGGCGCAGCTTTCGGAGAGGGTTCAGGAATTGGAGAAGGAAAGAAATACCCTGCGTGACAACGTGTCATACCTAAAATCGCAGTCCATGCGAAATAACCTCATTTTCGTCGGGGTAACCGAGGACAACTCGACCGGAAACGAAGCGCCGGAAGTGACCGAAGTAAAACTCCGCCAGCACCTAAAAGACGCCTTCAAGATCGCGGATGACGTAGTTAACTCAATTAAATTTGAGAGGGTGCATCGCTCACCCGGGCACCGATATCAGGTAAAGTAAGCAATATCGTTGCCAAATTTACTTTTTACAAAGATAGAGAAATGGTGCGTAAAATATGGAAGGAATTAGACGGGAGTGTGTATAGGGTTTTTGAACAATTCCCACAAGACGTCATCGAAAAGAGACCTTAGTTAGTCCCCCAGATGAAAGAGGCGAGACGGCAGGGAAAACGGGCTTATTTTGCATATGAAACCCTCTACGTCGACGGAACCGCGGTCAGAGCGTAGGGGCACAATGGCGGTGAGGTTTCCATATTATCGTGGAACGTGCATCGTTTGACTGATGTTAAAAAGACTAGTTTCGAGTTTATTTTTTTTTTAAGTGCATTCGATATTTGTTTTTTTGTTTGAATCATGGACATATGTATCTAGTGATATTACTGTTAAGGGCTATCAATATTTTATTTTTTTTAGAATATTTAAACATAGGAACGCCCGAAGAGGTAGCGGTGGTATTGTTATTTATGTAAAGGATCATTTTAAAAATGGAATTGAAATTGTACGTAACCATTACGACACTATTATTTGGTTGAAATTGAATCATGATTTTTTTTAACACGGCCAGTGATGTGTACGTATGTGGAAGCAATATATTGGGTGAGGACTCACCAGTCTATAATACAATTAATGTGGATCATTTTGATATGTTAGAAAGTGATATTACATATTTTTCTGAATTAGGCTGTATTTTTATCACTGGGGATTTGAATAGTCGAACCAGTAACAAACATGATTTTATTTTACATGGCACAAATAATTCAGAACACGATGATGTAGATTATTCACCAGACCAAGCCTTTGTAAGGGCCTCAATAGATAAAACACTCAATGGCCATGGTATTCAATTACTTGATCTGTGCAAGTCCACTACACTACGTATTATCCATGGTAGAATAGGTGATAGTTGTAAAAATACATTTTTCTCGAAGAACGGTTCTTTTGTAATTGATTATCTATTGACAAAAGAAAGAAATTTTCCATTGTTATCAAACTTTACTGTTTGTGAATATTTTAACGAATGGAGCGATCACGCACCGTTGCAGTTTTCATTGTATTGCAATAATTACTAGTATTCACATAGTCACCTAGTCACCTAGTTACTTGTACTGATGTTAAATATCAATGGGACAATTCATTTAAAGATGAATTTCGTTCAGGAATTATTTCACGACTTTCCGTATTTAATGATATTGTTTAAAATATTGATTGTTCAAGTAAACTGCCATTTAACGAAGCTGTCGAAAAATTTACTTACATAATCCGTATCGTTGCGGACCCGTTGTTTTCAAAATCTCGTTTTTACAGCAATAAACCCACGTTTTATTCTGACAGTTGTATAAAACACGCTGATTGGTTCGATAACGAGTGCGTAATTGCACGAAAGCAATACCATGACGCTTTGAGATGTTTTAACTTGATAAGGTCTGATTCAAATAGATTAACTTTGTGTGAAAAGAAACGACATTAAAAACAATTAATTAACAAAAAGAAAAAAATGCATACAAACAAAAATGTTAGCAATTGAAAGTTTAAAAAGTAAAAAGCCGAAATTTTGGAAATATTTTAAGCCTAAAACAAAATAAATAGCAATAACATTTCAGTAAATGCATTCAATGATTATTTTGAAAATTTGAGTAACTCCATTTCTAATAATGCTAATGAAGAAGCTGAGGATTTTTGTTCAAACAAGGATTTTAACGATGAAAATTGTACTTTTCCAGAACTAGATCGACCGATAATTGTGGATGAAGTTAAGAATGGAATAATATGCTTAAAACGTAATAAAGCGGCTGGTAATGATTTTATTTTAAACGAATATTTTGTTGAAAGTATGGATATTTTATCCAACCATTTGTGTGATATGTTTAATAGAAATTTAGTGTCCGGCTTTTTCACGACCAGTGGACGGAAGGCATTATCATCCCTTTGCATTAAAAAGGTTCTGTCGACGATGTCAGTAATTATAGAGGGATAACACTTGTTAGTTGTTTTGCTAAGTTGTTTACAACCATTTTAAACAAACATATTGAATTGTTCTGTGACGATAATGCTAAAATTTCGGATGCACAATTTGGATTTCGAAAAGGATGTTCAACTGTTGATGCCATGTATATATTGATGTCTGTTGTGCAACATGTTTTATATGAAAATAAACGTTTGTATGTTGTTAACGTCGATTAACTTAAATGTTTTGATAGTATATATCGTAATGCGTTATGGTTAAAAATGTACAAATCTGGTATAAAAGGTAAATTATTAAGAATAATTAAGAATATGTATGAAACTGTTAAATCTTGTGTTAAGTCGTGTACATCATACTCTGAATACTTTAGTTTTGCTGTCGGTCTAAGACAAGGAGAGGTACTGTCCCCGATTCTTTTTTCACTGTTTGTAGAAGATTTGGAACTTTTTTTACAAGATAGCAACCTGTCTGGCTTAAATATAGACGACATAACCTTAACTTTATTGTTATTTGCAGATGACATGGTCATTTTAGGCAAATCGCCAGAAGAATTACAGAACCATCTAGATAAACTTTACCAGTATTGTAATTCATGGGGGCTCAATGTGAATACTTCAAAAACAAAAATAATGGTGTTTCGCAAAAGGGGTAAAATTAGAGATAATGAAAAATGGACATATAATGGACAAAATATAGAAATCGTCGATTATTTAAAATATCTCGGCACTGTTATTAACTACACTGGCAGTTTCACTTTAAATCAAGAACATTTGGTTGGAAAAGCTCTTAAGGCGATGCATATTTTTCTCTATAAATTCTAGCAGTAGTAACTTAAGCCAAAATTATTTTGTCAGTTGTTTGATTCTTTTGTTGGGTCTATTTGTTGCTATGCCTCTGAAATATGCGGTTTAAATCAAAAGAAATCGAACGCATCCATTTAAAATTTTGCAAAAGATTGTTGAATGTAAATATAAATACATTTAATGCTGTAGTTTATGGTGAGTTAGGCAGATACCCGTCGTATGTGAAAAGATATGTACGAATTGTTAAATATTGGTTAAAAATTGTAAACAGTAAAAATATTAATTTACAAACTGTATATATTCAAGCATTAAATGATTGTATTAAAAAATGCACAAATTGGGTTGCAAATGTTAAACAATTGTTAAATGAATACAGATTTTCCAATGTGTTTGAAACTGCAAATATAACTAATAGTAGTTCTTTTGTGTGTGATTTTAAATGCAGACTTATTGACACCGCTAAGCAGGAATGGTTTTGGAAATATGAATAGAAATTCTGTTCTAGATATGTATAGAATTTTAAAAACCTCTCTTGAATATGAGTACTACTTGGATTTATTGCCTAAAAATCTACGTGTATGCTTCGGCCCACCCGTTGAGAATTCAGACAGGAAGGTACTCACGCAACAATATCCCTCGTGAAGAACGGCATTGTCTTTGTTGTAATCAACGGGAGATGATGAATTCCATTTTATGTTTGTGCATGCTTTTGTTTACTACGTCAAAAATACATTAAACGTATTTATTACATGAACCCATCTGTTGTAAAGTTTCATAATTTATTGACATCAACATGTAAATTTGAAATTATAAATGTATGTTAATATGTTAAAGAAGCCTTAACTATACGAAATTCTATTATAAATACCACTAATTGACTTAATAGTTTTTCTTCTTATTAAGTTCCAATAAATATCTGTCACTTTTTTGCATTGATATTATGTGAAACAATTGTTCGTCTGTTTTTGTATTTTCTGCAAAAATTATACCATATAAATCATACCCAAATTAAACGTTATAGTTTATCCTTACTGCCTTTAAAATAAGTATGTTTCTTCATTTCAAAATTGTTGTTTTTTCTCTGTTCATATTTTGTTTTGAAATTTCAGAATTTTCACATTGAATTTATTAATATATATATAATATTGTATCATTGATTTTGTCAAAATCATTAAATTTTGACACGTGACATTATTTAATTTATAAATATATGCATTAAAGAAGATGTACATATATATAAGTCTGAATAAACTGTCTGTTCTGTTCTGTATTTATTAGGGCGCATGATGGAACGAGCACACTAATAAAAATAAAGCTGGCAGGCTCAACAATGAATATACTTCTTATTAGGGCGCATGATGAAACGAGTACACGAATTAAAGTAAAGCTGGCAGGCTCAACAATGAACATTCTTCTTATAAGGGCGTATGATGGAAGTTGCACACTAATTAAAGTAAAGCTGGCATGCTCAACAATGAATACACTTCTTATTAAGGCGCATGATGGAACGAGCACACTAATTAAAGTAAAGCTGACAGGCTCAACAATTAATACAAATCTTAATAGGGCGCATGATTGAACGAGTACACTAATTAAAGTAAAGCTTACAGGCTCAACAATAAATATACATCTTATTAGGGCGCATGATTGAACGAGTACACTAATTAAAGTAAAGCTGACAGGCTCAACAATGAATATAAATCTTAATAGGGCGCATGATTGAACGAGTACACTAATTAAAGTAAAGCTTGCAGGCTCAACAATAAACATACTTCTTATAAGGGCGTATGATGGAAGTTGCCCACTAATTTAAATTAAGCTCTCAGATGGATTTTCTGAACTTCTTCTGTGAACAACGTTAAAATGTTTTTTGAGACTATATGGTCCATTGGTGTTAAACAGATAGCTACGCACTGTGAGTCTCAGTTTAACATATTAAACATTAATTCAACAAATAAACCATTATACCTGGACTCATGTGTTGTCTGTTGAAACATGTTAGCGGTTTTAAATGTCCACCAAAGTGTACGTGTTTACCGTGCGAGTTTCATCTAGACGGATTCAGCTATAACGTCTAACCTTTTTATTTATGGGACAACCTGTTTCAAGTGTCAGGGGTAGTCTCGAGCCATTTTTATCGTCATAAAGACAATTGATGCTAAAGTAAATCTAATGTGGTGAGACATTTATATCTCATAGTCATAAATATAATTTATGCTCAAGTAACTTAAATGAACTGGGAAATGATATTATAACTACATTTGTTAACAGAACGCGATGTGTGATATTATTGAGATTTAATTGAGAGAAATGAGATTCACAGATATGTTATAGACGTATTTAAATTGTCGTTGTTTTAAATATATTTATTTCATAACTATATTTATTCTGAATGATATTGAACAGGCGTGAAAGTAAATTATTTTTAAAGGAAACAATGCTCTCGTTGTTCAATGGTTGGACAGAGTAGATTGTTACAGTAAATTGGATAAGTAGAGTTCTCTTGTAGTAGTTGATTAGTTACCAGTATGTTGAGTCTGAGTTGAAATTAAGCTCTTTTTACTAGCACTTTTATATGTTAATTGGCTTGTCAAGCATGAGTTTATTCACTCAACCGCATCCGTGTACATGAATGACTATTTCAAATGTCATTCTTTGCATGTGATTCATGCTATCAATATATATATTTATGATGTTAAATCGTAAAAATAATATATTCAGAAACTTCAACGTGTTGGTCGAAAGAACCCTAAACGTACATCCGGCAACATTTAGTTGAGAGAAATGAGATTCACAGATACACACAATTACATGTTCAACTTTCAAACAACATAAACATAGATGTTGATATGGTCAATGACAGAAGCGTAGAATGAACTTACAAGCATTGCATTTCAAATAGGAATATACATTTAAATACAGTAGACAAACAAAGCCATAATTTATTGAAGCACGCTGTATTACATCCATTAATTCACGTATAATGTTCACCTAGCAGTAAATAACTTTAAAATAAGGTTTGTCAAGCGCATTTGAATAAGGATTTTCCCTGAAATTCTTTAATGTCATTGAAGCTACCTGTTGAATGGGCAGGCATTTCGAGTTGATTGTGAAAACTGTTTAGTACGGCAACACATATGTAAACATAATAATGTGAAACAGGTTTTATCTAAAGGTCAATAACATCTACTACAATGATAACATTTATGACTTAAATGTATTGGGTACCAGAGCAGCCCGAAAATAAATCAATTAGTAAGTGGTGTGTAGCCTACATTTGAAGTAATTTTTGGGGGGAAATGACGTAGTGTCACGAATAGATGAAATATAAACATGACGTATTATTATTATTAGATTTGGGTAGATTTTTTAATGTTTTTGTAGATTTGTGAAGATTTTGGTAAGTCTTTTTTACGAGAACGTTTTTATTTTGTATCTATAGTCGTCTTGTGTTGGTAGTGTACATATTTTTCGGATTTCGGACTACTAAGTAATTTAGTGTTCTTATTGTGGGTTCGTAAGATTTCAGCATTTAACCAATTTTCCAGATAAAAATACTGCTGTTACAAGTCCATATTTTTCAAAAGAAGTGAGATATTGTTGTTAAGTTTTTGTCTGTACCTCTTCTTTCTAATATCAAAAAGCCACCCAGATGATTTTTTGACACTTGAAGAGCTAAATACAGCGGGGATTTCTGTTCCTGATCGTACTTGTGAAAACATGCACTATGGATTCATACTCGGAATCTCAATAATTATGTATATATTTTAGTTTTTCACTACCAAAAATGGAAAAAAACAATTTTTCATCAGTGAATTGATAGTATTTTGCAATATTCTATCTTAATATCCGCAGTATTTTGATAAATAATAAATGTTATTGGGGATTTCGGGCTCGGAATCCCAATAATTATGTATATATTTTAGTTTTTCACTACCAAACATGGATAAAAACAATTTTTCATCAGTGAATTGATTGTATTTTGCAATATTCTATCTTAATATCCGCAGTATTTTGATAATTAATAAATAGTATTGGGGATTTCTGGGGATTTCTGTGGATTTCTGGCTCGGAATCCCAATAATTATGTATATATTTTAGTTTTTCACTTCCAAACATGGATAATAACAATTTTTTATCAGTGAATTGATTGTATTTTGCAATATTCTATCTTAATATCCGCAGTATTTTGATAAATAATAAATGTTATTGGGGATTTCTGGGGATTTCGGGCTCGGAATCCCAATAATTATGTATATATTTTAGTTTTTCACTACCAAACATGGATAAAAACAATTTTTCATCAGTGAATTGATTGTATTTTGCAATATTCTATCTTAATATCCGCAGTATTTTGATAATTAATAAATATTATTGGATATTTCGGGGGATTTCGGTAATTACGGGGATTTCGGTATTTCTTCACACCGCTCAGTAATTTAGTGTTCTTATTGTGGGTTCGTGAGATTTCAGCATTTAACTTATTTTCCAGATAAAAATACTGCTGTTTATGTGCTCATATGCATAATTTAAACATATAATCGTTTAAATCATTTAACCCCATTCGTTAATAAGTTAATTTGCACAAATAACATTCACTATGTTTACATTGTAAAATTAATCATAATGTGTTTCAAATTCAATCTGTTTTTTTTTCTGTAATGTTGTTACACGTACAGCCATTGGTCTGCAAGCAAAGTTTGATGGATTACCCGCTGGGTAGCCACACATGATTTGACGTAATCTTGCTATGGTCAACCCATGTAGCCTTCAAGCACTTTGTTAGACACCAGATATTGTTGAAAATCAGGCAGTAGCTGCTGTGTGAAGATTGGGTGATGTGGCAAGTCGCCAACAAGTTTGCCTTTAAAGAGTGCATCATATCATTCCCATAAGGTACATTTAATACGGAAATTGATGTCCAGGCCTTTTTCTGCCTATTTCACGGGTCCGATAGTTGGACCCATTCCAAATTCCAAATATGGATGTTTTTTCCCAATTATCAAAAAAAAATCCCAATTTCCGACCAAAATAGTCGAAGCAGCAAAATGCGTTTCCCGGTAGGTACTGTGTTTGAAATAATCTGGTGCTGTGTTTTAACGTGCCAATGCGTAGAACGTCATCGTATCGAGTGTTCCATAATGCAATTTTGCGAACTTGAGACTTCAGACAAAATGGCGGCCTCTTGTGTCTATGCATTTCTTAAGACACATTAACGGTCATTTTCGGTCAGAATTAGCTTTTAAATATTGAAGTGCTGGATTATTCAGAATTATCAGGTATGTATACAACACGTGATAAACATGTGTACGCATTAATTATTGTAAATTAATGAGAATCAATATCGATGGTCCGATGTAAATAAATGTAGACTTAAGTTTTCCTTTCAACGTTGCTGTGTTTCGAAAGAGTATATTTGGGTAAAAAATAACGGAAATTGGTCGCAGTCTAAAAAATGTCGCATAATTCGAAGTACTATCAAAGTAAAATACGAAAAATTGACTCGAAAGGCACACAAAAACTGAATGTTTTGTGGGGAAATACTACCGCCAGTCAGTCTACGGTTAACCCAGAATCTGACTCACACATTAGCCGGGCCCCACATTAGCAAGCAAGTGATGAACATTTGCCACTGCCAGATTCAAGTCACTACCCTTTGTAGCTTCTTAACATTTCAATACTGTACATTAATGATGTTCAACTTTACTTTTGTGTTTCAAAAAATGTTTGCCTTCAAACTTTTGGCAACTTGAATATTAAATAAAAATATGTTGGATGCTTGTTGTTTGACTGTGAATATTCATAAAAAATCCTTAATGACATATCGAACTATGTATTTAATTTGAACTTCAAGAAAATCAAAGTCTGCGTTTTTTTATCATACGCATACTTACGTCAGCAGTGGACAATGACTATTGCATGGTAAAAATCATGAACATAATTTCCCAAAAAATGCTTTTGTCGATGAAAATTCTTCCCAATTTGGAAGATTTCGAGACTCAAAAAATCCCAATTTTGCTAGGTACTTTTTCCCAAAATAGACAGAAAAAGGCCTGAGTGTGTTATTGTGAGACCAATTTTCAATTGAGCTGTTTGTAATGTACTTCTACATGTAATTTAATAAAAGTGAAGTGTAACTTCATTTTTAGCATAGGTGCAACGCACCTATGCTTAAGGTATATACGACATTTTGAAAACACACATCGAATGGTTGTCCATTTTGAAGCCTTACCTGATCAAAAATCAGACGAAATATCTTTTTAATTTAGTTTATGGTAATTCTTACTCTTTTTTTTTGAAACGTTTTTCTTACGTTTTCTTCCAAGAATATTGCTGACACCGTTTTTAGTGAATTTTTCTAAGACCGTTTTACGTGAAAAAACCTTCTAAGAAACTAAAACAAATTTCGTTCGTAAAACAATTCTGTTCTTGTTGATAGTGACCTCGCACCTAATTTCTATTTCCTTTGTTTACTGTTCTGTGAGAGGTCAAATGTTTTCTGATTTATGACATGGATTCTGACCTGCCTTTCTATGGATTTGATGAAGTAGAGTTTGAAAATAATAGAGATGTGTTAATTGAAGTTAAAATGACTTACTTTTAGCCAGAAATTAACGTTACGAGTAGAGCTAACGGTTTAAATGTGGCATCGGATTTAATGGATTCGCGCGAATTCTGGACGAGTGTTGTGTCTGTAAAATATTAAATGGAAATCTGTAAATGTATCAAGTCGGAAAAGAAAACGGATGGTTGCATAATGGTATGCGTGAAATAATGTAATTCTACGTATTTATTTTCATAGTTATGTCATTTTGTAACCATTCACATTCGTCACTATTTGGAATTCCCTTTTCTAAAAATAGAACATATTGGTAACAAGGGGGGCGACTCTTGATGTCAGCAATCGTTAAGGTTACAATATACTCAATAATCGAGTCATGAAGGCTGTACTCTCTAAACAAATCATCATATTTTCCTCGAAGGCATGTTATACACTTTATACGGTTGTTCTGGTTTTATCGTTTGGAGATATTGAGAAGGTAAGCATAGGTGTTCACTACTAAATCCCTGCAACGCACCTATGCTTAAGGTATATACGACATTTTGAAAACACACATCGAATGGTTGTCCATTTTGAAGCCTTACCTGATCAAAAATCAGACGAAATATCTTTTTAATTTAGTTTATGGTAATTCTTACTCTTTTTTTTTGAAACGTTTTTCTTACGTTTTCTTCCAAGAATATTGCTGACACCGTTTTTAGTGAATTTTTCTAAGACCGTTTTACGTGAAAAAACCTTCTAAGAAACTAAAACAAATTTCGTTCGTAAAACAATTCTGTTCTTGTTGATAGTGACCTCGCACCTAATTTCTATTTCCTTTGTTTACTGTTCTGTGAGAGGTCAAATGTTTTCTGATTTATGACATGGATTCTGACCTGCCTTTCTATGGATTTGATGAAGTAGAGTTTGAAAATAATAGAGATGTGTTAATTGAAGTTAAAATGACTTACTTTTAGCCAGAAATTAACGTTACGAGTAGAGCTAACGGTTTAAATGTGGCATCGGATTTAATGGATTCGCGCGAATTCTGGACGAGTGTTGTGTCTGTAAAATATTAAATGGAAATCTGTAAATGTATCAAGTCGGAAAAGAAAACGGATGGTTGCATAATGGTATGCGTGAAATAATGTAATTCTACGTATTTATTTTCATAGTTATGTCATTTTGTAACCATTCACATTCGTCACTATTTGGAATTCCCTTTTCTAAAAATAGAACATATTGGTAACAAGGGGGGCGACTCTTGATGTCAGCAATCGTTAAGGTTACAATATACTCAATAATCGAGTCATGAAGGCTGTACTCTCTAAACAAATCATCATATTTTCCTCGAAGGCATGTTATACACTTTATACTGTTGTTCTGGTTTTATCGTTTGGAGATATTGAGAAGGTAAGCATAGGTGTTCACTACTAAATCCCTGAAATAGGATAAAGTTGGAGATTAAATCGAATTCTTTTTTGGTTTGAACATGAAATATCTGTTTTATTGCTTAAATCGATTAAGCTAAGAATGCCCGTCAAGAAAAGGTATGGTTATGGGGGTCTCTATGTGCAAAATGTTGTATTTATTTTTGCTCGAAGTTGTCGCTTTTATATCGAAACATATAAGGAAACTATTTAGTATATTTTGACCTTAACATTTACTTCAGCAGCATCTTCCCTGTATCTTGCAACTATGCTTTCAGCGCCATCGGCGCTCTCGTTTCTATTGTACTCCACCTATCTGGAACTTGTGTTTGTACCAGAAAATGTGTTTTAATGTTTTCTTCTAATTGGAGACACAGGAAAGCATTCTTTGTGTTAATGATATATTAAGCGTAATAAGTTCAATATTTTAGAAAAAAATATGTACAGGACTCTATGAGAAAATGCATATTGTTCACGTTCAGAGGGCCAGATAAGATGCGTTTTTGCGTAAAATACGCATAAAAAAAAGAAAATACGCATGACTTAAAATTTTGTTGAGTAAAAAAACTCCTGGCTAAATTCGGATTACTCATTGTGTGCAATTTCAATGCGTATAAGACGTTAATACATGAATATAAATTCATGTAAACATGACTGGTTCCCGTTATTGTGTCCACACCGGTAAAACATTTGACATCACATTCGATAAAATCTGAATCGCCCAACTTCAAGCATTTAATTTTTACTATCAGTTATCTCTTGTGTGGCACTATGGAAAAACCTTTTTCCTTCAAGCCTTTTTTAAATGGCAGCCGAAATACACATATAATAAACAAGTTTTGTGGGCCAAGCTTAGAAGATTTCGATCATGGCTGTACAGTGTGTGCTAAACAGTGGCGTGTCAAATCAAGATGGAAAAATATATTAATGGCTGCTTATAAGCCAAGCCCAAAAAAACCCAGAACAACTGTTAAATAAAACAAAAGTGATTGTTTTATTGTGAACAAGACTGCTTGTTATAGCGAGTTAATACTACATGTACAATTTATTATTAATTCTGATCCTTTGGATATAAATACTCCTTAAAAATATCGGATTTTGATTTTTACTCATCAATTAAAAACAGGGACTACCCTACGGGCGACTATGAGCGATAATTTCGCTCTTACGCCCGTGATTTCGCCCTACGAGCCCATGAGGCGAAGATAAAGTCGCCCGATTTTTTGAGTAAACAAGTCCGGAAAAGCGAAAATCAAGCCGCCCGATTATTTTTGCTAAGGCGTGTTACCGCCCGCAGGTGATAAGCAAGTTTATTGTTTGTTGTTTATCTCACCCCCCCCCCCCCCGCACGGATCCTTAATCGACCGTGACAAAGCAGTCCCCTTAATATTGGTTGCTATAACAACACACTCGTGCCTCTTCGCGCGTGCCGCAAGTTGTCTACTGATTGCGTGATAACTGATTGACCATCCGATAATTGCAGGTTTTTGGCAGACAGCACGGTTAAAGAAAGTCGGCAAAAATAATTCAAGAAAAACAAACTTGATCAAAGGTCTATAAATTGCGTAGATCCACTATAAAGTCCAGCGAGTTTTGTCATTTTGTTAATCCACCGAAAATTACGAGTAACACCCATCTTATATAAACTGGAATCACAGTTCATTTTTTATACTATAAGCCATAACACTACACATAAATTTTTAGAAAACACATTTCCTCGATTAGATATAAATTATCCGAGTAGAATTAAATTGCTATGTCATTACCATCAACATTGCAAATGGCGGACGAATTGTAACATTACACCCGCGCTCAATTCAAAGCTGGCGATTCACATTACAAGTAATGGTGATTCAATAATGGAGAAAGCATTAACTGGATTTAACAAACATTTGATAGGTTTGTTAAACCAGATAGCAACTTAAAATTTCATGAGTGAAATACCCCTTGGCTGAAAAAATTATTTGGAGCTCTGTTCACGTTCTTAATTATATCAAAAGAAATATTTGTGTGAAACACTCCAATTTAGAGTTTGTTACTATGTATTTACATTTTTTGTAGTCAGTAGAAAGTTTATTCTGTTTTAGATTGTTTGTTTTCTTCTTGCAGGGCTTTTTTTCCTGACTTTGTGAAGAAGCCCTGGCCCCCTCTGACTTTGTGAAAAACTGAGTTGCGAACTTTTCAAAATTGTGAAAAAACAAGTCGGTAACTTGTTAAAAATGTGAAATTCAGTTTGTTAAGAATAAGAATAGTAAAAGCATGTTTAATACTTGCATCATATTAAATTGCCTTAAAATAATACATTAAAATCATATTTTCATTGTCTTGACACTTTCTTTCAAGTTCAACAAATAACCACTTACATTTAGATCAACAATATTCTGACTGCAGGGACATGTACTCTATATTAAACCATAGAAAAGCCTAACCCTTGTCAATATCTTGTCTCACTTATAAAAAATATCTAATCAAATTGTAATTTTAAATTGTGAAATTGCCAATTTAAAGCCCAAACAGTCAGATTTTCACACTTAAAAATGGCTGTTTTTGTCAAGTATTGTGGCCTTGCTAGATTTGTAAAATGCCCATGTCGAAATTGTGAAATGGCCTGCCACGACCATTCTCTAAGAAGGAAAAAAAAGCCTTGTTTTGCAGTAATTTCATGTACTGTAATTTTATAAGGTACATGTATTGCTAAAATTTATCTGTAATTAATAACATTTGTTTGATGATGGTGCAGAAAATATTTCAGGTACAGAGGATTCATGGAGGCCAGAGTGTAAAAAATAAAACTGAACAACATCACATGACATTAGTTTAACTTTATTTTCCATTTAAAAAGGTTTGGTTCAACAACTTTATCAGGATTTTATAGCTAATATGCCACCATACATGTATATACTTACAGCCAATTCAAATTGTTTTTGATTTCAGTTAATATTGTGGCGTTAATACATGTATTAAGTTGTTATTGTGGCGTTAACACTCATATTATATAAACCATCATCTTTAACAATTACAAATGTGCAATATCCCTGCACCATGTTCCAGCACTTGATTTGACTGTAACAGGTATCTGGAGGCCCTGCTGGATGAGTTTTGTTCCCTAGGCATGGTGGAGAACAGTACTGACAATGCACAACAATATACAAGAGATGATAGTCAAGGGCAATCGTGTGATGCAAGACACATGTATTCAGCTGGTGCGTATAAATCAGCACAACTTTACTGCTTTTTATGTATTTATTGACGACATGCAAATGTAAATATTATCATTGTTTTGAAAGAATTATATTAACATTAATTGAGGAAAGCAACTTCTTTTATGATTATAATGTGTTGTTACCAATATGACAAGCGCTCCTAGTAACCAACAGCGTTGTGTTAAGTCATTGAAACTTTTGAATTGTTGTATTTTGAGTCATCAGTAACAATGTTTATGCAACAGACAATTTGTTGTATTCATGGTTATCATGGAACAATGGAAAAGACTGAAGTAAGTCTGCATATCTGTAAAATTATTGTTTAGTTTTTTTAATAAGCTAAACTTTGCTGTACATTAAACTTTCTTGATGAAATTTTAGTGAAATAATTCCAGAACTTTCCAAGCACATATTCTCTGTGCATCTTATTAAATGTAAATGTTCCAACATATGTACTAACATATATTAATAATCAGACATAAAGGCGTTTAAAGGTAATTGCTTCTATAACAAAATGTGGTTTAAAGTATATTTGTGTGATTTCAGGTTCAGTGCTGGTGGAAAGAAGATGGAGTGGTTCTTGCTTAAACTGAGACTGAACCTTCAGTTGACCCTTCAGTTGACTCGATAATTAGAGCCATAGTCACTGCCATCACCCACAAAAAGGACAGAAGGGCAGGAGATAGGATTATCAGACCTACACCAGATCCTGATCCAGGACAGCTTCAAAGGCAAGCCATTATGGTACATGCCATAAGTAAAGTGACATCTGCCAAAGTAGATGGAGGATTAATTGTGTTTAAAAAGCTTCAAAACATGTATTTAGATATGTTTGCGTCAAAACTTATTGTAAAAGTTCATATAGTTGACAGAAATAATTGTAACCAATATTATTGCTATTTATGGGAACATCCTTATAGTGTAAGCAAACACACCTTTCCATATGGAGAGGAAATCCGGGTTCAAATCCTGGTGGGGATCCCATATGAGCAGCAACTTACGTAATGTACATTATACAAGCAATATTATGTGTTTTCATAGTGTGTGGTATTGTATTTAATTTGCACATTAAAATATATATTATTTATTGATAATTTTCTCTTATCACACTCGCATACGCAGTAATTTTGTTTAGTTTAAAAACTTTTACTTCATGTCATGTATAGGAAGTATTAGGGCACCATCATAAGCTTCACACTTTATCAGATGTAAAAAACCAAGGCCCATAATTCTGTCCTGGCAAGTTATTATACAAATGTAATTATAAAACTTTTTTACTTTAACAAGAATGGTTCATCATTGTTTCTACTACAGTTTCAAATAAAAACGTATGATTTCTTACTTTATTCTTCTAACGTCAGGATATACAGCGAATATCTTAGTTTATAAATATATTTCTTATTATATGTTGCATATGTTATCAAGATTAATGTCTTCATCCTCCGTTAGGGAAGCGCAAACACGGTCTAGCAGAAAGGGTGTATTCATTTAAAAACAATATAAATATACAGTGGCTAACCGGTTAAAAATATCCGCAACTCTCACGAAAAACACCAAAGTGACGCCATCTTGGAAGTAAGTTCCTACTAACCTCACTTAAACGCGGTAAGCTCCTGTATACGCATGCCCCCCCCCCCTCCGCCCATGAATGACAGGTAATTGTGTAATTTTTTAAGGGGGGGGGGTGGACGTTCTCTAAGATGTCAAATCAGGGTTTTTGGTAATTACAAATAGCTTTTATGAAGAATAAGATTCATTTACTTGTACACATTTACATCCGCTAGTTCGGAAAAACTGAGGGGTTGTAATAAAAATGAGTTTTTTTATTAATTTGTAAAATACAATAAAATATACATAGTTCAATTACCGAAAACAAAAAAAAAAGATTAAAAAAATAAAGTCATTATCAAATTCTGATTTACTGACAAAACAAAAAAGAATTCGTATACATGTATTTACAAATAGGTAAAGGAATCTCAATATTTATTTATTTTTGAAAAATCATGATACATGTATGCCAATACATGAATATATATGTTTATCTTTTCAACCAACTGCTTTGGATAAATGAGAATAAGTACCCAAAATACGTTCGCCCCATGCTATTTGGGCCATTCATTGAGGCTAATATGTCGATGCAGTAGTAAAGCATGACTAACAATTTGAGTCGCGCTCTGAGAAAACCGGACTTAGCGCTTAAAGTGTCGTCCCAGATTAGCCTGTGCAGCCCGCACAGGCTTTTAAAGGAAGACTCTTCTTCGCAAACATCGAGTTAAGGCGAAAGTGCCGTCCCTGATTAGCCTATACGGATTGCACAGGTTAATCTGGGACGAGACGTTACGCACAGGGATTTAACCCCGTTTTCCCAGAGCGAAGCACAATTACCGGATGGCAGATTGTATCGTAATACAATAAACCGAATTTATGGTAATAAATAAGGTAATATAGTAGTCATGTGTACATGTAAACCGGTTTGACATGTTCAAACTTTACATGTATTGCTTCAAGTCTGTTCTTGCATGACGATGATTACAGACACAGTATGCATAATTCTGATATAAGATTCAGTTTTAATGGGTTTTCAACCTTCGATCATTTATTTCCACGAGAATTGAGTTCCTGTATATACCGAATGATGAATGCGCTTGAATCGTTTAATTATCGTTTAAGATTGGAATTTTTAATACAGGCCACGATTTCTTGAGAAAAAAAGTTTGAACAGAATAATCCATGCTCCTTATCGCCATATACAGTACACGCATTTCATTTTGTAAGTATCACAAGGTTTTCCGGTAATTGAAAATTAATTGTGAACTATTATTTTATGCAACGCCATCATCTTTAAAATAGTTATATAAATCAATGATATAAATGACTAAAGCCATGTATTCTAAAATAGGGCTTATGCACGGCCGTTAATCACGCGCGCCACATCTTTTTTTTGAGATGCGTTAATAAATGAGTCAATGCTACTTCCGAGGTGGCGCTAAGGCCCGGATGTTCTGAAATTTAACTGATTATTTTACATGGTGATTAGATTTTATATGATTTTTTTCAACATATTTCGCATTGTTTTTAAAAATCTTCAAATGTAGTGCGATTCAGCGATTATAAATTCATCCAAAGAAATACAGAAACATTAAATCACAATCCATTTGGAAACTCAGTCAATTAAATCGCTAATTATATAAAATATTTTTGAACCTGTACGAGTGAATGCGTTCACAAAAAACAACGGCTTCTAGCCGATCTAATAGATAAACTTCCTTTTTGCAAAAAGAGATGGAGCCAATGCCAAGGAGGTGGCGCCCAGATTAGGAATTGGCGCCTATTTTCATGAAAAGCTATTTTAAAGTGAAATATTGTATTATTGGTTTCTATAACTGTATTTTTAAGTGTGTTTCCTTGACGGTGGAATTAAGTCCCACTCATTCAATTTGTCTAGTGTTTAAGGAAAGCTATTTGGTCCTAATCTGGCATAATTTGTGCATCTAATGACATTTCACACATTAGCACGTTTTCACGAGTTATTGACGGTATTTTTAAGACAGATATACTCGAGATATTAAGTAGACTCGAAACAAATGTTCAACATAGGTTTTAAATGACATGCATTAAACAGACTGTCGGTAAGGAAATTTCTGACTAACATGCGTATAGATAAACGCTGTTATACAATTCACGTCAATAATTATATCAGTTTCTATATTTGGTTGCAACGAACTGTTCAAATTGTATCTTTAAGACACGGGGAGAATGTATTAAATAATGGATTAAATTTTAGGTAAATATAATCTAATGAAACACGTTTCAAGCCATAACTTGAATTAAATAATTAAGTTAGTATTTGACTTGTTTTAAAATTCATAATTAAGCGTGTCTCAGAAGGACGGCGATCTGGGAAAACGGGGCTTACAGCATCTGCGTAAAGTGTCGTCCCAGACTAGCAAGTACACTTCGCACAGGCTAACCAGGGACGCAGCTTTCCGCTTGTATGGTACTTTTCGTTTAAAGGAAGTCTACTTTTTAGCGAAAATCCAGGTGAGGCGGAAAGTGTCGTCCCTGATAAGCCTGTGCGGACTAAACAGGCTAACTTGGTACATCACTTTACGCGCATAAGCCCAGCTTTTTTTCCAAGAGCGTGGATCGGTCATCAACGAAATTTGATGTCCCACTAATAATAATAGTTTACAGTATTAAGTATAAGAATTGGTTATTGGAAACCATGATGAATGCGGCCTTAAGTCAAAGGTGTCTTTTCAGAAATCCCAATCCGCTCAACGCCGCTGGCGACCCTCAGAGGTCTGAATATGACGCCACGAGTATGACGTACCTAGACATCTCCGCAGCGCACGTGACCCCCAAACACCACTTCCTGGAGCCATTCATGACCTTCTGGAAGAGCGTGGTACCGGAACTGCTCACTGCGACCTCGCAGAACGCGACATCTCCGCTTGTGTGCCCTGAGGAAATCGGTCACACGATTAAAGTAAACTTAGTCTCGGCTGATAACATCATCATCGCTCTCTCCATGGTCTCCTTCTGTCTGCTATGCGCATGCGTGTTGCTCGTCTGCTTATCGGTAGCGAGGGAGTCGACATTGTATGGCAACAGCAAGAACGAGGTGATGAAGACCCCAAACTTGAGCGAGACCCCCTCTATTTCCGGCCCGAGCGACAGCTGACTCTAAGAGTCATCATGGGTCCTGTTTTATAGCGCAGAAAATGTGAAGCAAACCCATTATGAGCTTCGTTCTAAGAAACTTGGGCTTAATGCATGTGAGTAAAGTGTCGTCCCAGATTAGCCTGTTCAGACCGCATGTGAGTAAAGTGACGTCCCAGATTAGCCTGTCCAGTCCGCATGTGAGTAAAGTGTCGTCCCAGATTAGCCTGTCCAGACCGCATGTGAGTAAAGTGTCGTCCCAGATTAGCCTGTCCAGTCCGCATGCGAGTAAAGTGTCGTCCCAGATTAGCCTGTTCAGACCGCATGTGAGTAAAGTGTCGTCCCAGATTTGCCTGTCCAGTCCGCATGCGAGTAAAGTGACGTCCCAGATTAGCCTGTCCAGACCGCATGTGAGTAAAGTGTCGTCCCAGATTAGCCTGTCCAGTCCGCATGTGAGTAAAGTGTCGTCCCAGATTAGCCTGTCCAGTCCGCATGTGAGTAAAGTGTCGTCCCAGATTAGCCTGTCCAGTCCGCATGTGAGTAAAGTGTCGTCCCAGATTAGCCTGTCCAGACCGCATGTGAGTAAAGTGTCGTCCCAGATTAGCCTGCCCAGACCGCATGTGAGTAAAGTGTCGTCCCAGATTAGCCTGTCCAGTCCGCATGCGAGTAAAGTGACGTCCCAGGTTAGCCTGTTCAGTCCGCATGCGAGTAAAGTGTCGTCCCAGATTAGCCTGCCCAGACCGCATGTGAGTAAAGTGTCGTCCCAGATTAGCCTGCCCAGACCGCATGTGAGTAAAGTGTCGTCCCAGATTAGCCTGTCCAGACCGCATGTGAGTAAAGTGTCGTCCCAGATTAGCCTGCCCAGACCGCATGTGAGTAAAGTGTCGTCCCAGATTAGCCTGCCCAGACCGCATGTGAGTAAAGTGTCGTCCCAGATTAGCCTGCCCAGACCGCATATGAGTAAAGTGTCGTCCCAGATTAGCCTGCCCAGACCGCATGTGAGTAAAGTGTCGTCCCAGATTAGCCTGCCCAGACCGCATATGAGTAAAGTGTCGTCCCAGATTAGCCTGCCCAGACCGCATGTGAGTAAAGTGTCGTCCCAGATTAGCCTGCCCAGACCGCATGTGAGTAAAGTGTCGTTCCAGATTAGCCTGTCCAGTCCGCATGTGAGTAAAGTGTCGTCCCAGATTAGCCTGCCCAGACCGCATGTGAGTAAAGTGTCGTCTTAGATTAGCCTGCCCAGTCCGCATGTGAGTAAAGTGTCGTCCCAGATTAGCCTGTCCAGTCCGCATGTGAGTAAAGTGTCGTCCCAGATTAGCCTGTCCAGTCCGCATGTGAGTAAAGTGTCGTCCCAGATTAGCCTGCCCAGACCGCACAGGCTAACTATGGACAATACTTTCCTCTAGAGGTCTCCTTTGAACGAAAACTTCCATAAAAGCGGAATGCACATGCTTATTTGGAATGACACTTTATGCGCATATATTAAGCCCAATTGTCCATGAACGCGGCTCAAATCATATAGAGGATATTTGTTGGATTCGGTGGATTATCGATTTTAATTCACGAGTGATCATAGAAAATAATATTTTCACGAGTGGCGCAGCCACGAGTAAAAATATACATTTTATATGATCACGAGTGAATTAAAATCGATAATCCACCGAACCCAACAATTTTTCTTTTTATTTTATGCTTTATTTCACAGTTTATATACATTGTTAAAGAGTTTAACTAAAGAATTACGTTGGGAAAATGACGTCATTTCGTCCAAAAAATGACGTCATTTAAAATAAACAGTGAAAATTATCGATAATTTTCACTGATAATTTTCATTGTTTGAAACAGTGAAATTATCAGTTTTAATTCACTGATATTTCTCTATAAACCACCGGAAAGTATAAAATAAAAACTTTTATTATTTTTTTATGTTGCAGTCGGTTACGTTAATATTAATTTTGTCTGAGCAACAATCCATTTAATTCATTAGACTCTAGATTTTTAACAACAACAACAACAACAACAACAACATTTATTTCGGCAATTAAGCTACAAATAAGCTTCTAGCCTACAAATAGATAAAGCAAATGGTAATTCTTCAGGTAAAGATTGCTGTGATTGTTAGTTGAATACAGAGGAAGAAAGATATTAGTATTACAGGTCAAAGATCGTGAATGCAATGTTAGTGCTTGATGGTCATTAAGTATTTATTTGTTAACATAAACATAATATACCGAATTCGCTTTTTGGTATATTGAGAAAACTATTTAGAATATATAAATATTACAATAGTGCATGCTTTTGACATAATGAGAAAACTATTTTTACTATCGACATAGTAAAACCAATATTTCACATATACAATGTAGTATTAATGGTACCAATATTTCACATATACAGCATAGTATAAATGGTACATGTTATCGATGAAAATGTTGACTAATGTACATATATATATATATACATTAACATAGTAAAACTAGTATTTTACATACACTCTCAATAAATAAAATGATGTATGTTTAACAAGTAACATGACATTTATTACATATTCTATTCACTACCTTGAAGTACATTGAACGTTTTATTGTCTTGCCAGTAGCAAGTATCTCGCCATAGTATTAGTATTCAAATATGTTCGTATGAACTGAATGTTTAGAGCATTTTGCGTGGTTTACGACTAAATTTGGTTGACGAAGAGTGTACAAATGATTGTGTATAGTATATGATATGTACGCTAATGTGTTCTAGTATTAATGTAAAAATATATGTTTATTAGCGCGTTGTTTTACAATTATTTTGTTCTTTAACAAATTGTATAAAGTATTTATATGTATAAGAGTTTCAAAAGTTATATCCTATGTGTTAACATACATTTAATATTATTATTTAGATAATAAAATATACGAAAAGATTAACTGTTTTGGATGTATTTCCACTTATATCATATTAAGTTCGAATAACCATTACATACGCATATACAATTAATTTATTTTGAGTTACCACGTAAACATTAAAAAGTACAAGCTATAATTTTTTTTCCTAAACTGGCCCATTCTTTTTTATTCACAATCAAAGATAATTCTTATTAAAGATTAATTTTAAGTTCAATTAATCTGATCATGATTGTATCCAGTAAATGACATTGAAAACTAATGCACACATTAAATGGTATGATCAATTCTTATTGAGAGAAAAACATATTTTCTGCAAACATCGTGACGGAATCAGACCTATTTAGTTTAACACTATTTATATATTTGTATTCTGTAATAAATAGTTGTGGATTGTCTCACATAATGCTGTCTTAGGCGCGGAAGCCCTCATAAACTTCGAAAGACACACATTTGTTTAATATAAATAATAAAGGACTACACGTGTCGATGCTAAACCCCCACATAACAAACATGTATAGTTGTTCCCATATTAGAGGTAACATAATCAAATGTAGAACTCATGTTGATTGTATTATTTATGGTAAACGTATGCCTTCATTGATAACAGAAGTTACAGTTCTACTTAAAGCTGAATAACAATCGAACATGTGTGGAGCCGCGCTCTGGGAAAACGGGGCTTAATGCATGTGCGTCAATCGTTATCCATGATTAGCTTTAGGCTAATCAGGGGCGACTCTTTCCGCCTTAACTGGATTGTCGTTTTAAAGAGACCTCATGTAAACGAAACAGTCCATACAAACGGAAAGCCCTCTGCGGACTGCACAGGCTATAACGGGATGACTCTTCCCGCGTTTGAATTAAGCCCAGTTTTCACAGAACGAGGCTTATATCATCTTAAATCTCTCGTATCCTACAACGTTATGGCGTCTGACATTATTTAAAGTTGAAAACGGTATTCAGTGATCGAATCTAATAAACAATAGACCAACGGTACTGATTTAACTTTGCACGTACAATCTTTTTAATATAAAGCGAACGTTAAATACATTTCGAGTAATTTAATACATGTTTAAGCCAATTTGGAATTTTACTGCAAATGGCCAAATGCTACAAGTAAACAGTTCTCTTTAGTAATTATAATGACCAAGTCAGTTCAGTTTTTAGAAGGGTGTAGTTCAAATAAAGTATTATTTATTTAAACAATCATTTCCGATATTACTACGCTATTGATGGACATGTTATGTCAGTCTAGATTTCTCACACAATTACCATAAAATAGACGTTGGAATACATGGTAATGTTGCTGTTTTTTTTTAAATGTGTACACTAAATGAGAACATGCGCCTAAAAAACTATTCTATATATTCAGTGTTTTAAAGGCTAAAACCTTATATTTACGTTGCGACCATGGACCGTTGTCCGCTATGGTTCTGAACCTTCCAGAAGCCGAAGCTTCTTCAGTGCCTGGACACCATGTGTTTTACTTGCCTCGATTAGTTCGTGCTCAAGCATGCGCGCGCATTAGGGACCTTCCCATGCCCGGTGAGTGGCTTTGGACTTCCGTACCGGAATGTGAACAGACACTCGAGAGCGTCTGGTGGCCCCGGGCGGTCACGTGCCTTGCGTGGTGAAAATGAGCTGAGGGCCTCTAAGTGGTTTTATTAAATAAGTATTTGTAATGTACTTTTGTTTATCGATAGACCATCAACAACAATTCTGATGTTCTGAGGTGTTGAAATGTCAGCGTCTTTAAGATTTGCTTGAAGTTCCAGCTGTGATAGTGTCTCCGGCCTAGCTACGCCCCTTAGGCGTCTCGGGTGGAATGACAAATAACTAGAGGTTCTGGTCTTAAATCTGTATTGGTCAGAACCTGTAATAATAATAATAATAATAAGAATAATAAAAAGAAGAAGAAGAAGAAGAAGAAGAGGAGGAAGAAGAAGAAAAAAAAAGAAGAAGAAGAAGAATAAGAATGATAATAATAATAATACAAAAGGCAATCACAGTGCATTATAAAATAGGCGGTATGATGACTCTAACATCATTCACATGATAAAATACAAAATACAAATACACAATTTGAACAATTATATAGACATTTATTAATAATATTTACCTGTAGGTTTATTATAAAACCCTACAAAAATGGATTTGAATGTGCAGATAAAGATGATCTGTACTTTCTGTACGGCCACGATCAGTACGTGTTCGTTGTCTTTGTGTGTCTGACAAAGTGCGGGAAAGTAGCGAAGTAGTGCGGTGAATAGTATTAGTACTCGTGCAAAACGATAGGTTACAAACAACTATTCTTACTAATACATAGGAGTGCTATCTTTCTTCTTTCACTCGAAGCAAAGTAAGTTTAACTAAAATCTAAAACCTAATTAATACTGAATGCACAAATGAATACTTAAATGTAACTACTAATGGAAAAGGTGTTTTACTATATATTTTAATATAGTAAAGGGACATCTTAGTTTTTACCCTATGACATATTCCCCCCTGTTAAAAGATGGCGTCTCGACATTTTACAACAAATATATATATATATATATATATATATATATATATATATATATATATATATATATATATATATATATATATATATATATATATATATATATATATATATATATATATATATATATAGGAAAGGCGTCGCAACATTTTAGGATAAAATAATATGTAAAAGACAGGCGTCGCAATATTTCACGACAACATTATATATACATACGTCTCGTAATTAAAACAATCGCGGCATGCGGCGAATATTTATTCGCATCTTAAACACGGCTAGTGATTTATATTTCTCGCACATTATAAAAGTCAATAATTATGTCATTTTAATGACATTTTGCAAACGCAAACAATATACCGCTTTCAATAAGTAGACGGAAATCGTTAGTAAATATATTATGTTTCGAAATGTCACAACACTTAAGATCAATGCATAACAAAAGAAAAATAAACAATATTTGTACATCGATATGATGCTAAAACAATTGTTCGACCAGTATGCTAAAAATGCCAACACGTTGTTACATCTGGAATTGGCCACTAGTTTGCCACTTCGGAGCGCGGCGGTTCCTGGTCGACCTACGTACTTCTGGATTCACGTCATCAGCGGATGGTGTATATTTTCCTCGCTTCTTTGGGATGACGTACTAGTATTTTGTACCGGCTGTAGCGACATCCTCTAGAACAACATCTGAGGATTTTCCATCAGTTTGTCTTAGGGGTAAGATAAGATTCCGATGGAGTCTTCGAACACGTCTTGCTCTTGGATCATTCCTTTTAACGTCATAGACGGGAATTTCAGGGTTTGGTTGATCCAAGACAACGTAAGGGTCATTCTCCCATTTGTCTGCTATTTTCTTCTTGCCACGAAGGGTAACATTACGTACTAGAACAAGTTCGCCGGGTTCAATTTTCGCGGCATGCGCCTTTCGGTCGTATTGTCGTTTATTGACCTCCGCCGTGCTCTTTGCTATTTCCTTAGCCGTTTCGTATGCGTGCGCAAGACGCTCGCGGAGTTTACATGCATATTCGTTCAAACATCTGGCATCGAGTCCGAGAAGAATATCTATTGCTAGCCTTGGATGACGACCGAACATTAAATAGTACGGGGAA